>NW_020528385.1:0-28418 GCF_003368295.1 Carassius auratus
GCTTATTAATTTATTTTTTCACCATGACACATTATAATAAACTTGGCCATAATGTATTATTGTTACCATAACATTGGGAATATTAATTGTATTTATATACTGTATGTCAAGGAATATAAGTGAATATTTAAATAAACGGTTGTGCTATTTATTGAGTTAATTTGAAATGGTATGTAACAGTATGCAGTTAAATAATGTTAACTGTTATTACAGGAGTATATACATGTAACACCTTAATATGTTAAAAGGACACCTTAATAAAGTGTTACCAGCAAATGCATTGTACAACATAAGTACCAACGAAACAACACTGAATTCTTTATTGGTTGGTTTGGTCTTTGTTGGTTACAGCTGCTTTCCTTCCTTACGGTGCCAAAGAATATATAAAAACACTTCCTCCACTTCATTCTCACTAAAAGCAGACATCTTGTACAACTCTTCATGCCTAAAAGCACTCACATTATTGTCGATTGTACGCTAATCTTAGCCAGGAGGCATTATCTCTGGATGATCTGTATCAGTAGTCACATGCCTTGCAGAGAAAGATGCTTTCGTCATTCCCGCAAGAAAGCCACTTTAGCAGACATGCATGTTAGTCAGAGCAAGAAAACGTTGGTATGCATGTTAGCACCTGTGTCATCCTAAATATTGAATCAATGCTTGTGATGCTGGTCCTCACTCTTCATGTACACAGCAGCACTGATGGCCATGTTGTGGATCATCCCACTTTCTTTTCCAAATAGGCACAGCATGAGCTTTTCAGACCATTGTTGAGGCTGTGCGAGTTTCTTTTGTGTTACCTTTTTTCTTTCATATCAGCCACGCTTTGAAGTGCACCGTATATTTGAAAACCGTACCACCTGATGGTCAATTATATAACTATTTTGTGCTTGAGTAAGTACTTAATTAAAGAAGAAGCAATTACAGTTGAAGCGATAATGCTGAAAGAAGTATTTTAGGATGTCATGAAAAATACAATAGCTTCCCAAAATCGTTTTGAGGTACAAATTAGTCATTAGAATCAATTGAATGGATGGAAATTAGATTCCGTTTTCTCCCAGTGCTGACATTCTTTTTTACATGCCACATGCCAGCAATGTACCCACCTGGTGGGCTTTCGTGAGGGGGAGAATTGAAAGTGGTGATGACACACCCTGTGGTTTAGTGGCATTTGCCTGCTGACAGCAAACTAAGTCTGACTATCATAAGAATAGCTCTATTCACTGTGATGACCTTTATGATGTTCCCCGTCCCCCGAAACACCCCCCACCCCACACGAAATTTACATAATATCGATTTCTCTTCCGTGACCTTGAACAACATTTTTTATGACCCATGTGAGTTTTGTCAATGACAATGTTACATCGATTTTAAATCTTTATAGCCTGAATAAACCTTGACTTAATATTCGTTATGTCAATAAATGTTCCAAAAGGATCATTTTGTAAGCGTTTTATCAACACCCTGGCAACATTGGCTTATTTTAAATGGGTAATCACCAGAACTGCTTGGAATGGTTTGTTTGTTGGAATTTAAGTGACAGCATAAGCATGAATCATAGCAACAAAGAAGCTGATTCCTCATCTCCTGTTTCCTCCAGTGCTCATGATTGAAATGATTGACTGGATTATTTTTACCTGTGAAGTTTGCATTGATAACTTCCATCTGTTCGGAGTGAGATAATCTAAGACTCTCAGTTCTTTACTGTTACACTCGCAATTAATGAGGTGCGTCACTGTGCTGCGCAATTATTATTATTATTATTTTTTTTTAATAGAATTTCCTTTTTAGGGAAGTATGTGTATGGAATATATGTATGTTTGTATGAGGGTCAAAGATGAGACATCCCGTTTTGGTGTACACATCAAATTAAATTTATAAGTACATTTATATATTGTACCTAGAAATTAAATGCAAAAGTGTCCAATGTTTCAAAAAGCTGTCAAAATATGGGTGAAATATTTCATCATTCAAATGTACCAGATATACTTATGAAAATTTAATTATTCTGACCTGTACTTATTAAAATACATAAGAGAAATAAGTAGGGTGATCATATGCGCCGTTCATACGGGACATGTCCCGGCCAGGATTTTAATATTGCCTAAAACATCCAGAGCAGTTTGACCAATAACATGCAAGTATTGTACATAATCGACCAATCGTGGGGCTGTGTGTGAGAAGGTGAGATCTAGAGGGAACAATCAAAGCGATGCAAGTATGCGCACGTTTGTTCATTCGATTGACTTGAAGCGTCGCTGCGCACAAATCCAACAAAATAAAAGAGTGTGCCACAATGCTTCAAGTAAAACAAACAAGAACACGAATTTGTAAAATGACATGGGTATTACAATGCACAAATTATTTATATGCACACTTCCCGTGTCCCCATAAACCAAATTGCTTAAAGGGTTTCCTTTAAAGTTTTCCTTCTCTTTGGAGTGTTGCAAGCTGTTTGTTAATAGGTAAGATCCCTACATTTGCAAAAACTAAAGTCTTGAACCCAAAGAGATATTTTTATGAAAGTTAAGATTCGCCCTCCTAAAATAGCTCATTCTAACATGCCCCCACGTCTACTTCATGATGTGGGAATATTTGCATAACGCCTCCCAAATGTTCATGCAAAGAAAGTGTAACTGATTCTCGCTGTAGTATTGTTGTTGCCACGCCGCCATGTCATGGAGATGGTGTGTGTTTCCTTGTGAAAGCAAAACTGTGTTGTTAGGTCTTCCAAAAGAGGACACGACTAGAAATCAGTGGTTAAGTTAAATTTACAAAAACTGTTCCAGAACAATTCAACCCAAATATTCAGATTTGTGCAGTGCATTTTATGGAGGACTGTTTCCTGATCCTGGAAGGGTAAAAAAAAAAAAGAGTTTAAGTCAAAATCTGTAATTATCCAAGAAAAACCATTACATCGGATGAGTCCCTGTAAACCACATATGCCAAAATGCGTGTTTATATGTGTGTGTAGAAAGAAAGAAATGTTGTTGTTTTGTGTCTGATATATTTATTTATTTAGTAGTAGTAGTAGTAGTAGTAAACTTGAATGCTGCCTTAAAATGTTTTAGCATGTAAACAATGATCAACTGTGAATTCCAGTTCTTGAGATGGTCTGTGTGCAAACATTCTCAAGTTGCTTATGTTCAAAACACAGACTGCCAAAATGAATGCTGAACGGCGCATGTAAATGGCACAGAAAATGACAACCTTCTGAAACAGATGGCGGACTTACTTGTCTACTTGTCTTTTGCTCTTTTCTTTGAATACAGTCATTTGAACAGCTGCTCCGTCCAATATATTTCCGTTTAATTATGCCGTGTTCATAATGCTGATAATAAGAGGATCTGAGGATCTGAGGAAATGCAGAAAATAGCTTATGCAAGTGGGTGATATATTCTAAAAAAGTTTCATCCAGAAAGGTCAGAGCATGAATAAATGTTTCTTTGGAGTAATATTTCAAATGAATGTAATGACTGTCTTTCTCGTGGTCATTGTTGTGATAAATACACTATAATAAATAATAAGAGGCTCTGTTAGTAGACAAGCCGGTGTCATTTAAATGCTGTAGTGAATTAATGATGCTTAGCCACCCAAACAGAGGATTACATGTTGTGAACACAATGAAAGTGGCCATTCAAATGTAAATTGTACCTTGCCAGGAAACTTGGCTGAGATGCTAGAGCACATGTGATGGAGAGCAATGTTCCGATCCAGCTCCACGTGAAACTATTATTTGCTGCTAACATATCAGATAGCGGATATTACTAGCCAATCCATTTAAATGAAATTAAAAATCCTGTCTTCAAGTACACGTGCACAAGCCCTCACGTGTTGCCATTTCCTGTTATTTATGCTTGCACTGGGTGCAGTGAAGTGCAGTATATAATACAGATGAATGCACAGAACTCGAAGATTGTTATTTCTGCAAATCTTTGAAAAAATATGATCTATAGATGCGCATTCATATTACTCTTGGAAACATGTACAGTTAATATACGTATATGTACATGCATGGCATCATGAGGTTGCTTTACTGGCAGCTGTCCTGCTGTTGGATCTCCAGTGTGATGGGTATGAGGAGTAATCCAATTTGCCCTTCCCACCAAATGTGTATTTGAAGGACAGATAAGAGACATAAAGGCCTAGACTGGGGACTGTCCAGTCTCAGGGGTGTCTGACTCTAAATACTTACAATGCTGCTAAAACTGTCTGCTGTAGAAGTTAATGAAACGCTCTGACTGACAAGCCTCCTGGCTGTAATCTGTCCACTGCAAATAACTGTGACAATTCTCTTTGTTGTTTTTGCTTTTAAATGTTTTGAGAAAGTGACTACCACAAAAGGTATTCTCGAAGAATGGAGATCCACAAATTAGGTTTTTAAAGTAGCTCGATAGTTTCTCCTAGACAGCAGTAAGGTGAAATGGAGAGCAAATGCATACTTTCCTGAGATGAAAAAAAAAGACCATTGTAATCTTGCATTTTGTCTCCTCACGACTTTTAGAAGAGCACTTTCTATTCTATTTCTACTGTATCTTCTTGTTTTTTTTTTATGTATTATAAAAACACTTGACCCTCTTACCACTACCATTCACACACACATGAGGCAGCTGTGGCCTAATGGTTAGAGAGCCGGACTAGTTGCCAAAATGTCACAGGTTTGAGTCTCGGTGCTGGCAGGAGGTGGGGAGGTGAATGAACAGCACTCTCTTCCACCCTTAATATTCATGGATGAAGTGCCTTTGAGCAAGCTACTGAACTCCAAGTTGCTCCCTGGGTGCTGGATCTGTAGTGGCCACTGCTCCGGGTGTGTGCACATGGATGGGTTAAATGCAGAGCACCAATTCTGAGTATGGGTCACCATACTTGACAAATTCTGAAATCCATTTCTATTGTATGTATTTATTATTATTATTATTATTATTATTATTATTATTATTATTATTATTATTATTATTATTATTATTATTATTATTAAACAACAGTGCCTATTGTTCTATGTACTTTTTCTATTCTTTCTATTTGTTTTTATTAATTTACATAACAATAATAACTTCACACTCTAAGTTGCTTTATTATATTTCTTTATCTACTTTTTGTTCTTTTTTATTTATTATATAATAATAATAATAAAAATAATACAAATCCCTGCAACATGTACTGCGTTTGACTACTTGGGATTTGTCATAGCACTTTGTTGCCCT
This sequence comes from Carassius auratus, assembly GCF_003368295.1. NCBI lineage: Eukaryota > Metazoa > Chordata > Actinopteri > Cypriniformes > Cyprinidae > Carassius > Carassius auratus. Next base: position 5,205 of record NW_020528385.1, read on the forward strand.
TTTGTTGATTTGATTGCATTTTTTGTCCTTATTTATAAGTTGCTTTGGATAAAACTGTCTGCCAAATGAATAGCTTTGGTTAATTTTTCAGTAAATAATTAAATAACATCAGTCTGTATGTATCATACTGCACATATTGTAATGCATAAATTAATTTATAACATGTTTTAACTATTTATTGATTAATTAATTTACTTTAGACAAAGCATTATAGTATTTAAATATTGTCCATTTATCATTTTAATATAATAATAATAATAATAATAATAATAATAATAATAATAATAATAATAATAATAATAATAATAATAATAATAATAATAATAATACAAAGTTATTAGCTTACCCATTTCAGTCAGAATTTAAATATGACCTGAAACATGTATCATCAAATTTTCATGACAAACTGATCTGGCCATGCTATCCATGTTCATTTTTGGCTCTATACTCTATTTTTTATTACGTATGCAGTATTTTTAGGTAAGCGGGTAGCAATCTCTCTTAGCAATAACGTTCTACTGGTTGTCCACAACAAATAAAGAAATGCACGCACACACACACACACACACACACACACACACACACACACACACACACACACACACACACACACACACATATAAATACTTTTTACTGGTTTTGCTTTCCCATTCAGGGACAGTTTTGGTGAACTTGAATATAACTATGTTTTTAATGTACGTCATTACAAAAAGTATTTTTGATGGATGTGTGATGCCTCCTTGCCAGTTCTCTGAGTAAGACCCAACTCAATTACTTCCTTGAATTCAAAGACAAACCCATCAAAAACATTTCCTAAATGCACACACTGTTCATCATGGTCAAAAATTGTCAAGTCTCAAAAGGAAACAACCTCTCAAGAACAAGCATCAAGCAACATACTAATCAGAAAGTTACTTTTAGCTTCCCCAAATGGCTAAATTGCGTTACCCCTGGTGAGAGTATAACAAGTTGGCATTGAGAGAATTGATTTTGAGAGTTGGTGTTGGTGAGTCAGACCTTGTGTCGTGTTGCTGTTTCCTTTGGAAGCATGCAGTCATTTCAAACCTTTGAATAGTGTATGTAGCTTGTGGCTTCTAATTAGCGTCAAATGTGTGTTCTTTTCACAATGTGGCATTGAGAAAATGAATAAGACTTTTATACCTAAGGGACAAAATGTAATCAACCAAATCACTTTCGTGTGTTATATATATATATATATATATATATATATATATATATATATATATATATATATATATATATATATATACTGTATACACACACACACGTTTTTAACCTCAAGCCCTATTTGCAAGTGAAAACAGTTCAATTCCATTCTAAACAAATATTTTGGTGGGTTTTGATGTGAGAGGACAATAGGGGACATACTTTTTTTACTAGAAGAAATATTATTATAGGTTATGGACTATTTTGGCCGCAAGAGAAGGTTTGTTTATTAAAATGTTAGATGTTAACTGATGCACTTGAGTGGTGGATCATTGTGGATTATTGTGATGTGTTTTTCTCTCATTCTGATGGCACCCTTTCACTGTAGAGGATCCATGGGTGAGCAAGTGATGTAATGCTACATTTCTCTAAATGTGTTGCAATGAAGTCATCTACATATTGGATGCTCTGAGGATGAGTAAATTTCAAGCAAATTTCCAATAGCTGAGCTATTTATCATGTTCTTAACTGTAGTAAAAAATTAGTTCATTGTAAAATTATAAACAGATGATGTCCCTGATGGCCACGGGTTGAGATTAACTGTTTTTGATGCAGCGGTTTCACTCAACAAGCGGTGACGGCTCCTCTTATCAGTCTTCAAAAACTATTAGATTTCTTGTCTTATCGGGACTCACAGAAATGGAAAAAGTGCCAAAGTGGTTTCAAGGCAAACTTTTGAAGTCTAATAATTCCCTTGAAGCCAATGTGACCCATCCTTGGTCGGAACTGGGCTTGAACACTCTGATGAATCAAAATAAATGAGGTGATAATTCAAGGGCACTATCAACACACTTCTGAGGAGACATGGATATATTGTGGCAAAAAAAAAACAATTGCCTAATTGCTTAATGGTACTGTTTATAACACATTTTTCATTATAATTTGCAGGAAATATATTTACAAAAAAAGTTGCAAGACCACCTTGGTTGACTGGGTTCAAGTTTAAATTGATTGTTTTATTGATATATTATGTACTAAACTGGTATTATTAGTTGAGATGTGTGCTTCAAATCAGAGGATGCTCCCACAACATGACGGTTCCTGAAATTTCAGCAGTTCTTTGTTCTGTTCTTCTTCAAGCTATTACAGTATCTTCTTCCATTCTCAGCTAATATATGGCAAAGTGGACGGTTCATTTCCAGTCATGATAACCCTGCCTCACACAGAGGTACTATTCATCCCACAGGATCTAGTCAAGATCCTGAAGGAAAAATATTATGTTGAAGTAAAAACATTTTTTTATCAGAGTTGTGTGTGTGTGTGTGTGTGTCTGGGGGGGGGGGGGGGGGGGATTAGTGTGCTTGTGTGCAGTAAATGCAGGCCTTCTTTAATCAAGAGCCATGTTTTTATTGGTCCCACGCCCATTCCTTACTGATGCATGAAATTAGCACTGTAATGCACTTTGATGATGTTTTACCCAACGTCTGTGGAAAGTTATGCTTGCGTATGATGACAAAAGGTTTCTCCTGGGAATTTTGTATTGAATCTTTGTTGCAACACTGATCACCCCCCACCCCCCCTCCCAGATTTACATGAAAACCATTTTTGTCTGGAACTGCTGTCAAATGCCCAACTCTATAAAAACCTGATTTAAACCTAAAAAGGTATTTGTAATAAATCCTAAAATAAGCAATAAAAAAAAAAACTCACAAACATGAGATATTATTTTTATATTATTATTATTATTTTACAGTAAGGCTAAAATGCCACAGTGAATAGTTTGCTATTGAATCTAAAAATGGCCTATTTAGTGAACACTAAGATACACTTCAAATAAAATTCATGAAAGCCTTTGAATTATTTAGGAAAATACTTGAGGGAAATCATTTGACATTTTGGATAAATAAAAGCTATTTTTAAATACTTTATAAAAATACAATTTCAGTACTGCATTCATTTATTTATTTTATCAGTGTATTATCTACTTCTTTTATTACAGGTTGGCAGTTGGCCATTTTTAGCGTTTTTTAGCACTTCCGTTTCTGACGCGCAGACTCAAACTAAGCTTGAAGACATCAGCAACCTGACAGATGTAAATCTTCTAGTAGCTGTGCATGAAAACTGCCATCGTTAATCTTGCAGAGACGGCGAGCTTGAGTGGGGAGTTATTTGGCTTGAGGGAGCAGGAGTAAGTATTCTGATTAATTATTTTGTATAGTATTTTAAAATGTAACGCCAGTACGCCATATTAAGTCCTGTCTGTACGGTAATGTGACAGAGAGTCGCGTGGTTATGATGCAATCGTTAGCCTATTTTTACAAAAACTGTTTCTACGGGGCCATAATGTAACATAGATGGTAATGGAGCCCTTTATACATTGTCGTGTTTCTTTAGAAATAAATAATTGACCAACGGAGTCTTTAAATGCCTCAGATGTAAAGTTATTCGCTGTCAAAGTGACGCCAAAATGAATGGGAGTCAATGGGAATGCTAACGCAAGTGAAGTTCTGCTACAAGATAGCGGCACGTGGCCGACTTCAATTTCCGGTCGACTTCTTTGCCTCCTGCTCACGAGCCGCAGGGTTTAATATTTATTTGTATGTGCATGTTTTGTTTTTTTCTCTCATAGATTCTGTTACCAATTGATGAATGAGAGACTGCAACGACTGAAGCTAAAAATCATAATTTATGTCCTACTGAAGAAACAAAGTCACCAACATCTTGGATCCCTTGGGGGTAAGCAGATAAACATCTAATTTTTATTTTTGGGTGACCTATCCCTTTAACACCCACCCTGCTGTTGTTTTAACCGCAGCTCATTGTGAATTACCTATTAATTATATTCATTTCATATATATTTAGTAGGAGTACTGACAATTTGAAGCTAGAAAATAAGAAAACACAACAGGGACAGTTTATTGACCCCTTTTTTTTTAAACCACAGGCCTTATTGTACTGCAGTATAATACTTGTATATATGATTTCCAGTGTAAAGCTGAAAGAGAATCTATACTTAGATTCACAAGCTGTTTTTTTTTTTTTTTTTTGTATTCATGTGGAGTCTATAAATGAATGCGTTGAAAATATTTGCATGGTTTCATTCCTTTTTAGAGCTTTATTGAATCACAGCTTCTAGTGTTATGAAGAAATACTTGAGTGCTCCAGGTGAAAATCTCATTGTCCTGCACTTGTTGAACCAGGTTGCATTTAAAAATACATTAAAATTACAATCAAACTACAGTGTCTAATTTGGGAGTCTTTGCAGCTTCAGCCGAGAATGTAGCATTCACAATCGCAATACTGTTTTTGACAGGTATTTTGATTGCCGACAACCCATATAATTCCTTTCTTGTACCTTTCTCAGTCACATCCCCAGATCTCATTGTTGCCATTGTCAGCTTCTTTTCAACCCAGCTGCAATTTCACAGTCATTTAACCTTAATTGGAGCTATGCAAGGACAAATATTGAACATTTAAACGTTGAGGCAATTGTGTGAAAGATTTTCAAGAGGTTCGCAAGTTTACTTGAAACTTTCAACTGAAGGAAAAATGTCCCTGTTGGCTGAGGGAGTTTTGTTGTTAAAATTGAGCCTCCATTGTTGTGTGGTTAATGTAAGACTTTATAGAAGCAATATTTCTGAAGGTGCAGCCTATTCATGACTGAAGGTAACTGTTAAGTTCATATAGTATGGCTGCTGGGTTGTGGTGCTTAGGAACATTACAGTCATTCAGTCCTTCAATGCTTCTTATTGCTTTTGAACTGTTAAACAGTTACAGTTTGGTTCAACCAGACGAGATGCAAAAAAAAAAAAAAAAAAAAAAAAAAGAATAATGCACTCATAAGACGTTTTTTTTTTTTTTTTTTTTTTTAAAGGGCTGTGTGATGTAGCAAAATAACAATCAGTCCGAAGAGTATGATGACTTCCATAATGTTGCAGTAGCCAATGTGTTTATGGTTTTACTTGTGGACTATGAGGTATTTTTGGAGTCAGTATGATTATCAAATACTATTTTTGTAAGAGGTCTCCCTTGCTCAGCCAGGATGAATTTATTAAAGCAAAATGCAATAAAAATAGTAAAATTTTGAAATAGTGTAATAAGTCAAAGTAACGTCTCAGTTACGTACAATATGTAACCCTTGTTCCTGAAGGAGGGAACGGACACGCCAAGTATGATGGTGACCGACTACTTGGGATCTTACAAACAACTGAAAGTGGGGGGAATATCTCATTGTGAAATAAATGATTTCTCTAGTTCATGTTGGCCACAATTATCGACACCCAATTATTGCAAAATCCTTTTCCCAAGATAACAGCTCTGAGTTTTCTCTTATAATGCTTGAAGAGTTTGGAGAACACCTGATAAGAGTTCAGAGACCATTCCTTCATCCAGAATCTCTTCATATTCAAAGCTCCATGTTGGTGCTTCTTCTCTTCATGTCTTGGCAGAAGCTTATTTGTGTTGATTTTAATATTTGTTTTGGATTATTGTTCTGAACAACCACAGCACATTTTAAGATTTCTAATGGAGGCAGTCAGGTTTAGATATTTTATCTTTTGGTATTTGATTGAATACATTATTCCATGTATCTGAACATGATGTCCAGGACCTCTGGCAGTAAAACAGGCCCACAACATTAAGGATCCAGCAGTATATTTCACCCTGAACATGGGGTACCTTTTTATCCTTATTTGTACTAAACGAATGGGGGTTGGCTTCACAAAAACTCAACCTCAACTCGTCTGACCATAGAAGCCAGTGCCATTTGAAGTTCCAGTCATGTCTGAGAGTTTGTTTTTGGATGAACAAGGATAATTTTTCTCGAAACCTTCCCGAAAAACATGTGGTGATGTAGGGGCTGTTTGATATTTTTGTTTAAGGCTTAAGACCCCAAGTCTCAACTAATCTCTGCAATTCTCCAGCTGTGATCCTTGGAGAGTCATTGGCCTCTCAAACTCTCATCCTCTCAGTGCATTAGGATGATATAGACACATGTCCTCTCCCAGGCAGATTTGTAACATCTTTAGTTGACTGGAACCCCTTAATTATTGCCCAAATGGTGGTGGAAATTTTCAATTCTTTAGCTCTTTTCTCACAGCCACTTTCTATTTTGTGAAGCTCAACAATATTGCTCTGCATATCAGATCTATATTCTTTGGATTTACTCCTTGTGATGGATGATTAACATGTATTTGGCCTTTGTGTTCCTCATTTATAATCATGTGGAACAGGATGGACAATATCATGCTCCTAATGCAAATATCAGTGGCTATATACTCCAGATATATTTTACCCAAAATAAATTCTAGTGGTGCCAATAATTGTGGCCAACATGCATTGGAGAAAAACAATTATTTCATGATATTTTCTCCCCACTTTCATTTTGTTTTTACTTTTATGATCTGGTAGAATTTTCTGATTTTATTTTATTTTTTTAAATGAAAGATCAAAAGGATAAACAATGCAGATTTATTTTCACAGCCGCCTTTGCTCATATGTATCAAAGATGCCAATAATAGTGGAGGGCACTGTAGTTTGCAGTGGATCATGGTTTTGGTTATAATTCTAAGAGAATATACAATTTGGGCAATAGCAAGGCCTTATTGTTTACTCATGCAAAACACTTACTAGATTTGATTGGGAGGTCAGAGACCACTTATTTCAGTTCATTATATTGTTGTAGCTGTTTTTGAGGTGTTTGTAATGTAAGTACACACAAATACATTGGGCTTAAGTTCACTTTTTTTTTTGCTGGAAAATCGGTCTCATTATTAATGTCACATCATGTCTGGTAAGGCCACAAAATGTAAAGCATTTGACCCTGTCTGTAGTTTACTAAGAGTAAGTAAGGGTCCTAAGAGAACAATGCAAAAAAAGAAAAAAAAAAAAGAAAAAATGAATGGTTATAATAAAATATTTAAATATGGTTCTTGATGATGGGAATAAAAATCTTGATTAGGTTGTGTGTAAATCCATTTAGTATCTCATGCTAAATAATTCATTAGACATCCCCAGCCAACACAACAGAGGCTCTGTCAGCTCAAAACAGTGCAGACAGTTCACAAACAAGCAAGCGAGCATAAAGAGCACATCAAAACGGGTTCATGGAGCTTGATGGTGGAGGTGGGATGATGAAACAACAATAAAACACCTAAGCAACGAATTTGCACTGACATATAAAAGGATCTGATTAATACTAATGATGCAGATTTTCCCAAAGTGATGGGAATCTTCAAATACAGAGCGATCAAAATTTGCAATCATTATTTATTTAGAAAGAAAGAAGTTTATTTTTTATACAGTTGTAATAATGTGAAATTATATATAAATATATGAAAATATATTTAAAAATGTAATGTATTCCTGTTGGCCAAGCTAAAATTTCAGCAGCCATTACTCCAATCTTTAGCGTCACATGACTCTTCAGAAATCATTCTGATTTGCTTTTCACTTATCAATAATGGATCTTCTTATTCTTAATACTTTGCTGCAAATAATTTTAAAATAAATAATGAATTTTTTTTTTCCAGCACTCTTCAAAATACAAATCTTTTGTAACATAAAAAAATGTAAGCATTGTCACTTTTGATCCACAGATAAAAAAAAAAAAAAAATTAAAATATATTAATATAGAAAATAGGTATTTTAAATTGTAATTTTATTTGTCAATTTATTTTTTTATTTTTTATAATTCATCTCTCTCAGACCGGTGAATAAATGTATATATTAAAATATATATCAAAATAGTAAATATCTTTTGTTTTCAGCAAGTGTGCAATTCATATATCCCATAATTCTTAAACCTGAAACTAACAACACCAGCAGTGACAAAATCGTAACGATACTGCCAAAACAACTGGGTATCAACAGCTCAGAAATTACATTTGATCAGATATCATTACCAAAATTAATCAAATAGCTTGAAATACATTTATCAGATCAAGTCTTTCGAAATGGATTTAGAAAAAAAAGACAGATAGAGAGAGAGAGAGAGAGAGAGAGAGAGAGAGAGAGAGAGAGAGAGAGAGAGATGGCATTTTTTACCTACATATAATTGAGATTTTATGCTTCTAACTATCCAATGTGGATAGATGAAAGCACACATACTTGAGAGACATCACTATGACAGGAGTGGATATTACTGCTTGGCAGTAAAAGCAGTCTTGCACCATGGCTGTGAAAAGACACTCCAGTGGTCGACTTTTGAAAGCCCGTCTGCCTCCACATATAATTGGAGTCATTATTATATCTCAAAAAAAGCATGAACAAGGAGAAACATCCCTGACTAACAGTTATGGATGTCACTACCATTACACATTCTTAAACCTGGCATTATGCACACAGAGACTGACTAAATTGTTATAACCTCTATCTGAGTATTGCACCAAAAACGAATATTTACTATGGTGTCATAAAATGACCTTTGCAATTGTCACCTTTGAAATTATATTTTTAGAAAGCAGTTTTGAAAAGCATGACAAAATGTGTCGATAAACCCACCTTAGCGAGTCATGAGTTATATTTCAGCTTGCGAGTATAGTCATTAGCCGTGGTTTTTATTATTAACCGGGTGTTAAATATGTTAGTTATTAGCTTCTAGCTTGTTTATCCTGTCAAATGGGCTCCATATGAATGTACAGTCTGCAGTTGAATATCTACATAAGCAGAAATTATAGGCTTTTCTAAAAAATAAAACAATAAAATTAAATAATTGTGCAACATAAGATGCCTCTGATGATCCCTCGTTTTCACCACTAAAACAGCATTGCATGTGCAGCTACATGTGTTAAGGCAAATCTTACAATCCAAGATGGCAGACTAAATGAGAGAAATTTTAACTATACACTATGCAAAAGTTTGGGGTTGGATCACAAATACAGTAAAACAATATTATGATGAAATAAAATTACAATTTAACTGTGTTATTTAAATATATTTCAAAATGTAATGAATTCTTATGACAGAAAAGCTGAATTTTCAGCATCATTTCTCCAGTCTTTAGCCTTCAGCCTTCAGAAATCATTCTAATATGCTGATTTTCTGCTCAAGAAACATATCTTATTTTGATCAGTGTTAAAAAAAAGAAAGAAAGAAAAGAAAACTTGCTTCTTAAAATGTTTGTAATATTTTTTGTACAAACTGTCATCTTTTTTTCAGGAATCTTTGATAAATAGAAAGTTTAAAGTAAGAAATGAAATATACTGTACATCTTTTGTAACATTATTAATATTGTACTGTCACTTTTAAAAATCTGTTTAATCAGTTATTTAATATTTTAATTTCTTAAAAAAAAAAAAATCTGACCCCAAACTAATAATGTAATATTAATTAAATGTATTATTAAACAAATTAATATTTTGTAATTTTATTTTATATATATATATATATATATTTACATATATAGACGGAACAGAACAAGGTCTTATTTGAAATGCATATATAGAACTGTCACAAGAGATTTGACTAGAAAATCATTGCATTCTAAAACTGGTTAGGCTATATAAACTTACTACATCCACTCTGAATGTATTTCAAATGCCTTTTTTTTTCTTTTTCTTTTTTTGACTACATCATTGCATCGCCATATTCTTGTATGGACATAAAAAAAATATCTGTCTTAACTATTTCTGTATTTACAGGGCTCCGAACGAAAGATTGACTCGTTCTCGAGTCAAGAACTGTTTCTGTTGGACGCGTCCGATTCGAGAACCTGATGATACTGTGCATGAGTGATTCAGCGTGAAGCAGACTGACACACAGTGCGTATGAACCGAACTGGTTCTTTTGGTGATTGATTCTGAACTGATTCTGTGCTAACGTTATGAACACGGGTAAACCGAAGGCTCGAATCAAGGGCAATCATCGCCAATGACGCCATTATGTCGAGCTCAAAAGAACCATTTTTTTTTTTCGACCGGTTTATTGAATCGAACTGTCCGAAAGAACCGGTTCGTGGAAAAGAACCGAACTTCCCATCACTACTGGTGATCCGAAAACTGATGCAACCAGATCTTGACTCGAGAACGAGTCAATCTTTCATTCGTTATCTGACTCGGATCGGTGTTCATCTTCAGTTCTCTCTTCATAGTAGTTCAGTCAGTGTACTGTTTGAGTGCATGCATTACTTAGGGATATTGATTTATTTTAAGTCAGATGGAGTGTCAGCCACATTAAAAAAGTTAACAGCTTAAGTAATTTGTGGATTAATGCGTACTGGAGATGCAAGCCTTTTCAAATGATTCAGTTCGATTAGGTGAACTGGTTCAAGAAGAACCGGTTAAATTGAATGATTAGTTTGCGAACCGGACATCACTACACTGCAGTGTTGTGAACGCGTTCACAACAGACACGGAAGAGAAGACCATCCTAAACAAAGTCGCAGTTTTTCTTATTTTTGGACCAAATTTTTTTTTCGATGCTTCAACAAATTCTAACTGATCCTCTGATGTCACATGGACTACTTTGATTATGTTTTTAATACCTTTCTGGACATGGACAGTATATCGTACATGCATTTTTAATGGAGGCACAAAAAGCTCTCGGACTAAATCTTAAATATCTTAAACTGTGTTCCGAAGATTAACAGAGGTCTTACGGGTTTGGAATGGCATGAGGGTGAGTCATTAATTACTGAATTTTCATTTTTGGGTGAACTAACCCTTTAACTATAAAACTTTATGGAAAGTGTTACCACTGTGTGTACAATAAAACCATTTTCAGTTAGTGTGCTGTCTTTTAAACATTCATCTTGATTGTCTTGATTTTTATTATAAATATGATTAAACATTTCAGATGAGTCCAGTTTATTTTTTTATTTTTTTTTATGTACATTTACATAGACAAAAATCATAATTAGAACTCAAGCTGTTCATCTATACTTAATGAAAACGTTTCTCCTCACATCTGTATGCCATTAGCAGAACTTGACGAGATTACTTTGAGAGAGGTGTTTTTGCAAATAGTGTTCCACTAGTTTTTTGAGTCTTAAAGCTTGAAGTGCCAACCAGGCTAGCATTATTATGCTAATAAGACAAAGTGCTTGACTTGGTCACAAGGCTACGGATTATAAATCACTGTAAAGAAAGTGTTAAAGTGGTTTTTCACCAATTTTCATCAAAGGCAAAGGTGAAAAGCAGTTTTCAAACACTTCTGTCTTTTCATACCTTGTTGCTTAATGTTCTCAAAAGCATTTTGCGATTCAGTGCTTTTAGCAAACACAGGGAAGTATTGAAATTGGGGTCATCAAGGAAGTCAGATTATTTAGAGCCTGGCTGACCAACATTTTGTTCAATGAACAACACTCTGTGAACTCTTAAAGAGACAGGTGCAGTCATTATTTACTCATCCTCACTCATTCACTTTTCAGTGAAGAGATGGCAGAGAAGAATATACAAGAAATGTCTGCTTTTAAAAGCAGTGTAGGTGATTTGGTTAAAAAAAATATATTTTTTGCAATACTAGCTGAAAGTCTTGTCACATCCCGATAGCAATCACTAAGTTAAGTGGTCTAAATGTATTTATATAATCTGTGGAAGGGGTAGGACAATGACATTTTTGTCCAATCATATTCCTCAGTCCGAGGACTATATTATAGGATGTCCTACCTACCTGTCAATATATGTATTTGCATACCTCTTTGCATCCAATTCATGCAGACATGATACATCATCAGCATGTTGAAGCAAGAATGGAAGGGGTTCTTATTATAATATTATGTGTAATGGTTTCTCACTGGTGAATGAGACATGAGCTAATCTGACAGTGTTGCATTCAATGCTCTCATCATGTCACTTGTTAGCATCCGCTCTGCCTGTGTGCGTTCACGTGTTTTGGATGAGGTGTGGATTTGGAGAGTGATACATTATGCCAGGAGGGTGGGATGCTTTCAAAGCTAGCTCGTTATTGCTAACTTTTACAAAATCGCCTACCCTACCCTTAATAGAGTAAATGTATTTAAACATAATGAGAAAATTTAACACATAGTTGCTGCATAGGTACAGAAAATGTGTCCATAATATACATTTGAATGCTAGAGGAGCTTGTGGTGAAAGATTTTAGGAAATACTTCAACCACTTAACTTCTACTTTGTTTTCCCTCACAGTTTTCAAAAATCCATTTGAATTCTATACGGCATCCAAACAACAACAGACGTGACCTATAAGGTTGTGAAATGGACACTGCACTCGGGCTGTCAAAAAGTGCAGAGGAAAACATACCATGATGTATGGGTAATTTGAACAAAAAAATCTAAACCCTATCCACATTCCACTCTTGATCTAGCAGCACACAACATCCATTGCTGTGTGGGTTTTAAAAACCGCTGTACTCCTAGCCTGTCACAGACATGCTATTCAGATTTGTTCTCTATGGCCTGTAGCTCAGTCAAGCGTCGTCTCATGTTTACTGGACTGTCACTTGCCCCGGGTTTTGAAATTTGGTCTCATAGTCACAGATTCTGAACTGTATTCATCAAGTCCGTATGTCACAGGGATTTGATAAAGACACACGAATTGGCAATCACTCTTGCATTTTTCAAAGGTCATAAGTTCTAGATAGCAGTAGAGACGACTGTCTTCCTGATGTTTGCTTACTTCCTGTTGCTCTTCACTGTGTGTCTTATTGTTAACACTTATGGCATTGAAATGCATTAGCAACATATTTCTCTCTAGAGCTTGGTGTCGTCACAGCACTCATAACCTTATGATAAGGCTTATGCCAGCTGCTCGTCTAATTCTCTATATGATCTTATAGCTCCTTACAGAAAAAAAAGAAAAAAAAAACTGATCAACGCATGTTCATATGATATATTCATTGCCATAAAAATAATTAAATTCCATTTTTTCAAAACTGTGTTCGACATGTTTAAAATTAAATCTTTATTTGTGTATTTTTATTTATTGTTGGTAAAATTGGTTCATACTGTATTTTGCTGTATATTATTCTATATGTGCTATATCAATTATATATATATTTATTTATTTATGTATTTATTTATTTTATTTTTTTGAATAGAAAGCTCCAAAGAATTTTGGTTTATGTTGCTTGGTGACAATGTAGGAGATGTTATTGCATGCTGGGACAAACCATTGAGAAACACCAAAATTCTAATAAAAGAATGTTCTTCCTTGCACTTACAGGAAAAGGAACTTGCACAGAGATTGAAATGGCATAAAAGGCAGTCGTGACAGATTGTCCACTAAGCACCATGACAGATGCCTCTTCATCCCCTGCTAGCATGCAGACTCACAATAAACTATTGACTGTCAATCAAATGGAATTTCTAAATAGTACAGGCATAAGGGGAAATATATGTGGACTACTGCAATCGCTTCAAGTACAGCTGAGCTGCCAAACTGATGGAATCCATAGGCATTGAGCATGGAAATCTGGAAATGGAGATTTGATTCTTATGTGCAAAGAGGAAATTGTGGGATTTTCTGTCTTTAAAGTCACAATACTAAAAACACATTGTTTGAACATGCTCAGGTAACGTGAATGCCTTTATGCTTCTGTCAATATTTAGGCAGATACTTGTGACAGTTTTACCCAGAGTTTTGTTTACTTCCTCTCACAAGCACCACCATGTCTTGCGGATAAATATTTGGATTCCAGCATTGCTGACATGTAAACCACCTGTAGCAAAGCCTATATTTAATTCTGTCACAAACTGAGGGAATGTGGTCTGAAGAAAGATGAGGTGGGCTAACATTTGACTTTAAGGCATCTGAGAAAGTGTCCAATGACCCTGAGGTCAAGCTGCTTGTGATCAGGTAGAGACTGTTTGTTTGCATTTTGCCAAGAACCGGGCCATTGCATTAGGCTGTTTTAATAGTGCTAATTAAACTGTCTTTTAATGATCATCAGCTTCTGATTTCTGCTAATAAGTGATACGCAACAGCACCTCTCCAGTCGATACGTCCGTGTGAAGTATAATTGCAAAGTGTTTGTTACACTTGACAGGAGACCCACTTTAGCAATAATCTCAGTCGGTGTTATTGATCTGCACTCGGCAGAGGCTTGTGTTCCACTGCATGAACAGTGTGTGTGGCGGGCGGCTGCCAAACGAGTGACCCCCGTCTATCAGTCCAATGAGAGGAAAGCTTAGTTCACACACAACACATCTGGTGCCAACTCATCTGGCTTGTATCCCCCTGAATACGGGAGTATTTTTTCTCCAAGTGATGGAAAAATGATACATAGATGGTATTAGAATACATTTAGGCATGCACAATATAAAATATATAAATGTAAAACATTACTTAAATAATTTTTCATAATTTTAATGTAACGTTTTACATTTATATTACATCTAATTTCAGTTTTTAAGCACAATTTACATAACCTTATTAAATCTGATACTTAAATCATAAAATCAATGTCAGAGAGAGTAATGGCACGACCTTGCCCAAACGTCTTTCCTTGCTCATTTATGATCCCCCTTTCCCATTCACAGCAGTCATTTATGTTATGAGAAAGATTGAAATCTTCTGAAGAGTTCTGTTCTGCTGCTAAGGGGTGTATCTCCCCCAGCATCTGCTGACAATGTTTTCCTTTCTCCAGCCAGGTGTTACCCTTAGGTCACTGGATCCTGACAAACATAAAGGTCTTTTATGTTTTTTACAACTTAGATTGTGTGTGAGGCTCTGAAGCTCTCCACTAGAAGTCTCACATGCTGTTGTGCATCGCCCTGCTCTGAGATATGCATTTCCTTTTGTTAAACACATTGTGCTCATAGAACACACATTATAGTTGTTTGTACTATGACGTGCACATAGCATTGGGTTTCTTTAAAACATGATTGTTTTACTGTACTTTTTTTTATTTATTAAATAAGTAATATTTTGTAGAGGGTATGCATTCTGAGACCATGTTACTTGTGTAAAATAAGAATAACTGTTAAACTGGAATTGTCCACCAGTTTCAAGTTAAATGCACGACTATGTGTCATACTTTGTACATATAATGTGAACCTCCGCCAGCTGAGGTATTATAATCCTCACTGTATCAGACTCACTGTAAAGACACAGATGTGATTTCATGAGCAGAAAAAGGACAAAAGATTTATGAATCAACCATTATTAACTCATGAGTGAAAATCATTGATGTATTATGTAACATACATAGAAAAATGTGAATGACTGACAGGTTGATTGCCAGCATAGGTTTCAGTAATTAGTTCTCAAATGAGAAATTTAAGGATGCATAAAGCGTAAGTCAATCCTATCCCCTTGCGTCCTATCTGGAAGATTTAATCTAAATTCAACGTGATGGGTAGATATCATGCAAATTCATGCATTTTTAGGTGTTGAATAATATATCCCTGTATGTGGTATAATCAGGCAGTTTCCATGGAAATGCATTACGTTTAGGCTTAAACATAATACGAAGTATATAACAAATCATAAATCTATGCCATTAAACTGCCTGAAATTGCATAAAAAATCAGCAGAATTTCGACATGCATAGTGAAACACTAATGTTTAGGAAGTGCTGTGTAGAAGCTGTGTAGGGCAAAGAATATAAGTCATGCAGTCAGCACAATGTGATGAATGAATCAAGGACTCATTAGACAGGCTTTTGTCACTGTATGAATTTCTCTCACGATCATATTGAATCAGGTCCTGGGGGATCGAAAAGCTTCAAATTCCAATCTAAGAAACATGCTAAACAGTCTATGGAAAGGCTAAGGCCCAATCCCAATTCTATTTTATAGCCCTTCCCCTTCCCTTACCCCTCCGCCTACCCCTTCCCTTGTTCCTTGAAACAGAGTGTCTCTTACAATACACACATATATTGGTGTGCATTAGAGCCTTTAATTATCGTTCTGTATTAATGAGCTGCTTACTGACACACACATATCCGAAATCGCGTGGCTCACACATCCAGGAGAAAATAAACTTGTCAACACTGCCCTACGATTTTTATTAAATACAGTTTAAATACTGAATCGCAGCATTATATTTTCCAGCAGCGAGAGGATAAAATCGCTGTTTTTAAATAAACTCACTCTAAAAAGACAAACGCACAGACGCGAATACACGCAACTTCCATTTCTCTCTCTCTCTCTCGAATAGGCAATATTTGACAAAATGGTTTAGCGATTTCTAATTATTGGGGGGATTCGTCTACGGCAGTTATCACCCTGATCAGACAGTAAATATATGACGTTAGCAAATATTAGCGATTTTTTGCAAATGTTTATTTGAGTAAAATGACCATTGATATGAACTCACAATAAAATGTAACATAAAACAAATGATTACTTTTCGTTAAAATCCTTATTTATGCCAAAAATAAAAGATAATTCATACCTCTTCGTCTGAAGTGTGGTCCCAAAAAATCTTCATTTGAAGGGCTATCTGGCCATTCCCCTTACCATTACCCCTCCAGTCAAAAGAGAATCGTGACAATCGAGGCCAGATAGCCCTTCAAATGAAGAAAGGGGAAGGGCTAAGGTGTAGAATTGGGATTGGGCATAAATTTAACCTTCTGATTAAGATTTTCCTTGTATCACATCAGTGATTGCTGATCACTAAAAGCAAACAGCATTCCCCTGATGTGCCTATATTTCCATTTTCAGTTGATGTGCCCTTGGAAACCAAACATTGATGAGATTTTACAATTGCCATGACTTCCTTGGTGCTGTTTAATCGATCCATTTCGGTTTTCATCTGTATAAGAGTTTGTTTTCTCTTCTCTTCTCAACATGCTCCGATTAGGCAAACCCATCAGGCTAAATGAGGTTTTTAAAGAATCTGCGGCACAAAATTAGTCTGTAATTTTTTTCTCACTAATGCCAATAGTATCAAAAGATGCCAAAACACAGATGCTCCGACTTGTCTCAGTGAAATTACTTTGCTCCATGTTGCAGGAAAGCTGCAAACACAGTGCTGTTGTAGTTAATACAAGTACAAGACATGTTTTTTTTTTTTTTTGTCTAAATCATTATATTTTCAATTTAGCTCTTTGTTAAAGCTCAAGTTTGCAGCTGTTTATTTCAAAGTCTGCAGTCACTCAAAAGTGCCTTCAGAACCAGCTTATAAACACACACTTATTAGGTTTTATGACCCCAATTAACATAACAGATGCAATATTCAGATATGTGATCAACAAAAATGATAAGTGGAAATGCCCTGTTAAATGCTGGAATTTTTGTGCTATCAGGAATAAACTTGCCATTGTCATGAAAAATTTTTATTTTTCAAAATGAAGTGCTTGCAACCTTAATATGTCGAAAAGATTTTCTATTGTTGTAGTGACCATATCCAAATTATTATTATGATAACTACTTCAAACCTTAAACATGCACTTTAGAAATATAGGGGAAAAAAATGCGAAGAAGAATGGATCAGCTTATACACTATATATATATATATATATATATATATATATATAGAGAGAGAGAGAGAGAGAGAGAGAGAGAGAGAGAGAGAGAGAGAGATTTTTGATTTTAACATCTTTATTTATACAAACAAGATTTCTCTACAATAGAATAAAAAAAAATTAAAAAAAATAAGTTATGAGTGATTTCATGAAAACCATTTAACTCAAACCTATACCACAATACCACATATCGTCTACAACAGAGCACAACACATCTTTATAACACCAGATGAAAATGAATTCCTCTATATTATTGATAGAAGAATAAAAATCAAAATCAACCTTCAGTCTGGCTTTCATCATTCTGACAAACAAAGTGCTAGCATCACAATCAAGAGACCCATCTACTTTATTTCTCCTGCTAATATAAATAGCCATTTTTGCTTGACCTAAAACAAAATTAAAAAGCTGGCATTTCTGTCTGTATTTTTGACTGTATCTATATCCCAGAATAAACATCTCTTTAGTGAAAACTTCTCCAAACATTGTGAACAATTTGTTTTGTAACAATGTAAAAAAAATTACAAAGTCTGCTACATTCTGAAAAAACAATGATACACTGTTTCCCTTTGCAAACAGAAAAGGACAATTTTCATTTACATTAGCATTAATAACAGAGATAAAAGCATTGACAGCCACAATTCCATGTAACACTCTCCATTGTAAATCCCCGACTTTTTCGTTAGGGTGTGGTTTATAAAGAGTTCTCCACTCAGGCTTGACCTCGTCATCAAGCCCGAAATGTGCTCTCCAGGAGTATCAACTCGCCCATTCAATTGTCTTTATTTAAAATCTTGACCAAAGACTTATACATAGATTTCCCTTCATTGTGACCACATTTATTTGTGAGAGTTTCTGTTAACTCTAGCATTGGACCAGAGCAGTTTTTAAAATCAGGAGCAAGAATTAATGAGGGGAATATATCATTACTATCCGGTTTGGACAATGTCCATTACAATATTCATTGCACAAGGAGATTTTCAGTCTTTGTGAGTTCACCTTTCAAACTGTTAAGTTAAGTGATTTACAGTCCTAATAGATCGGACTCCTATATGAGAGGCTAGTTTTTCAGTGTTAGACAAGTTTGGGCCAGTCATATCAAAAGACATTGTTTCAGAGTAAACAACTCCCGCTGAAATGAAACGCTGTGCCATAAAAGACCCAGCTAAGAGCTCGATGTTTAAAACGTTGTCCCATACAGCACTGGCTCTTTCAACAACCAAAACAGTGAATCACTGCTGGTCCTCACTTTCTGGAACATCCCCCACACAGTAAACACCCCTGATAAAACTTAGGAAGGTTGCAAAGTTTGCGAGTCTTCAGATCCATTAAAAATAATGACTGAGCTAGGCCCAAATTTCCCACTTTGGCTCAATATGGTGTGGGCCAAGGGTCTCCAGACAAGGTTTTCTGGTCCAAACAGAAGGTCTCTGTATAAATTGAAGTCTGAAAGTAGCACCTCTACTAGCTGAGGATTGAACAAGTCCTTGACCCCCTTCTTCCTTGGGCAAAAACAAAAGGCACTGTGGGACCCAATGTAAACGATCCCAAAAAAATTAAACTAACAACTGCTTGAATTTTTGCCAGCAACTGTGCGGGAGGATCAACACACATCAGGCGATGCCACAACAAAGATGACACTAGGTTGTTGATTCACTAATACACGCCCCCCTAAAAAGACATGTGCGGTAAAATCCACTTCCATTTCTTAAGACGTCCTTCAATTATTTCTAAGACATTATCCCAATTTTTACACACAAAAGAATGGTTTCCTAAAAACACACCAAGATACTTTAAAACCACCCTTAACCCAAGACAACCCATTAGGCAATACAATCTTTTTAACTAATTCAACACCAAAAGATATGGCTTCACTTTTTCCCCAATTGACTTTGCAGATGACAAAACACTGAAAATCATTTATACACTTAACAAGAACATTTAATGTCATCTTGAGTCTTGACAAAAATCACCACATCAATCAGCATAAGCAGATAATTTAAAACACAGAAATTGCAACCAGGAAGAAATACACCTGAAAGGAGCCTTCTTAATTTGTGTAGGAAAGGCTCGATGGCTAGAGAGTTAAAGGCATTCCAGAGAGAGAGCAACCCTGCCTAATTCCTCTCTGAACCTTAAAAGGAGCACTCAATCCTCCATTAATCTTTAGTAAACTCTCAATGTCTCTGTATAAAACCTGGATCAAGGCTATAAAACCTGGACTAAAACCAAAAGCTTCCATACGTTGCCATAAATAATGATGTTCAACTCTGTCAAACGCTTTTTTCTTGGTCTATTGAAATTAAACCAATTCACAACCCAAAAAACTGGAGAAGTCCAAAACATCACGAATTAGAATATGTTGTCTGAGAATCAATCTGTTAGAATGCAGTATGTTGGTCCACATGTATTAGTCTGCTCCATCTGCTTTTTTCAGTCTCATGGCTATTATTTTGGAGAGCAGCTTGTAATCAGTTGACAGTAAAGCCAGGCTGTCGCCAATTTTTAATCTCTTGCAGGTCACCTTTCTTAGAAGAGAGAAGGATCGCCCTCCTGCAGGCTTAGTGTAAAAATCCTTTTTCAAGACTGTCCATTAGCACAAGTAACAAGTCTTTACCAATTTCATTCCAAAAAACTTTTAAAGAAGTCCGCAGGAATCCATCAATACCTTGGAGACTTGCCACTCTCTAGGCTCTGCAGTGCGGCGTATAATTCAGCTTCTGAGATTGGAGCACCCAGCTCCATGTTAGTCTCCTCTGAGACCTGTGGTAAACCCTCATAAAAGCCCTGTGCTTTCTTCTGTATGTCTTGAGACTCTTTTCTTGAACAGCTTCTCATAAAAGTCAACAGCACATTACAATCTCTGCAGATTCATGCAGTAGTTGTCCGTTATTGTTTCGCAAAGAATGGAGAGTCTCCTTTTTCCCCATTCTTTCGTTCCAGAGCAAAGAAAAAATGAGAAGGGCATCCATTTTAACCACATTTTGAAAACGGCGAACGGACCATAAGCACCTTGAGCAGAAAAAACCCAACAGGTTGGACAGAGTTTTTTTTTTCCTTTTGAGACTTGGAAAGTGTTGCTTTTTCTCCCGTGGGAGGTCTGCTCCAACTCTTGCAGCTCCGCTATTGTCATCTTCTAAGGCTTTCATAGATCTGTTCATATCTTTAGTCACATTTAGAGTATATTGTAAACAAAGCTGGTTAATTTTACTCTTTCCTATGTCCCACCACTGGTTGCAAAGAAACATATTTCAGGATTTTTGTATTTTTAAAAACCATCCCAAATAAAAAACTTAAAAGTATCTCTAAAAGAAATGTCATCAAGCAAAGCTATATTAAAATGCCAAAAAGCACTATTACATTTCACATCTTTGATAAAAATTGAACACTGAACCAAAGAATGATCAGAAATACCAACAGGATGTATTGAACAATTTCTCAGAACATTCGTTTGATGTTTGAAACAATAAAATCGATCCAGTCTAGCTAAAGACAGAGAGTTATCTTTAGCATGAGCCCAGGTATATTGATGCTGGGAAAGGTGAAAAAACCTCCAAACATCACATAAACTATTGGATTCAATTAAATTGATTAAACACTTTTTGCTTGGACCATGAGGTTCTATGTGATTTCTATCAGCACTTGCAGCAGTACAGTTGAAATCACCCCCAGAATCATATAACAATCATCTGAACAATTCCTTATGACATTATCTAAAGTGTTTAAAAATAACACCCTTTCAGTTCCCACAGTTGGAGCATACACATTAATAAAAATCAATTTTACATTTTCAAAGACAGCATGTAGCTTTAATAACCGGCCCTTAATAATTTCCTCAGTAACAGAAGATGTAGGAGTAAAATCTTTAGAAAAAAGAATGCCAACTCCACCGCTGTTATTGCTCTTATGACTAAGATGAACTTCCCCATCCCATTCTTTCTTCCAATCTGCTTCATTCTCTACTGAACTATGTGTTTCTTGCAGAAATACAACATCACATTTTCTCACTTTAAATAGATTAAACAGAGCAGCCCTCTTCACATCCTCCCTTGCCCCATTAATGTTTAAAGATCCAAGCTTTACTTCACACATATTAGATGAAGAATTGTATTGAGCTTGCAATTTAAACAAACCAGAGAAAAGAGCACAGAGAAAAGAGAAGTACAAAAGAAAATTAACCATCATTAGCTATTTGCGATCTAACTTTGAGCATCAATTTCTTAAGACGATAGATTTCCTGATCACTGAAAATAGACTGATCAGTCCGATCAGTATTTTTCATACACAGCTTAACTGAATCGAGAAACAACTTTAAATCCGGGAAGAAATCATCAACTCTAACTGATCTCATGCCTTTAGTGTCCTGTAGGAATGAACGGAGTCTAGTGAAAGAGTAAACGCTGTCCTCTTCCACCTGTGTGTCAGCACTAAACTCACACACACTCTCCTGCGAGTCCATCGGCTTCTCTTCAGACTGCGAGCCGTGCGCTAATGTCAGCTTTGAAACTTTACTGGCCTGGTCTGCGTTCTTCGTGTTATCTAGCTCCTTTCTTTTAATAGACTGTTTAGCCAGCTCGCTATCACACACCACATTCTCTTCATCAAGAAGCGCTGATTCAGCTAATCTAGTAACGATATGAATACTATTAGCGCCTACCTTTGGATCCTGTTGAACTTCCAACTCCCTTTGCTTGCTCATTAATTCCTTCACAGGATTTCTTAAGTCACTTTCCTCACTTGCAGTTCGTTTATTTCCTTCTGTGGTAACTGAAACGCCGGCTCCACTTGTGCTCGGTTGTTCCGCCACCGCGTCAGCGGTTGACTCCGCTAACCTCTCCGGGCACGACCGGACCAGGTGTCCTACAGTTCCGCAACCGTAACACTTCATCATCTCTGATGTTGCATGTACTGTGTAATCATATCCATCAATCTTAAACTTAAACACCAAGTTCAGCTCTTCATCATTGTTTTTGAGCACCATGAGCACCTGCCTCCTAAACGACATGACATGTTTTAAATGAGGGGATTTACAGCTCATGGGGATCAACTTAATCGGAGACACTAGCTGTCCGTGTCTTTGTAACTCTTTAGCCAAAACTTCATTTTTGAAAAAAGGCGGAACATTAGAGATAATTACCTTTTTTGCAGGATTCACTAAAGAAAGAACAGGTATGAACGTATCCTGAATTACAACTCCATTCTCAATTAGCTGATTTGCTTTATCTATATCATCCAAAAAAATCACAACCGCGCTATTCATCCGCGAAGCAGATTTGATGCTTCCATAACCGACCTCTTTTCCGACCACTAAACTGCAATCCTCCACCGAACAACCGGGCGGCGGAGACAGCTTAATAGCGTGCCGGCGTGTGAGCTTAAACAAACCGAGCTGATCGCCCGCAGCCATGCTGCAGCCGCCGCTCTAAACAACTCACAATATCCTACACTAAAGTTCAAACAAAAATAACGATCAAGAAAAAAATAAGAAAGAGAAAAGTTTAGAAAACTCACTCACACTACCACGCGCTCTATCTCCAACGCACCACCACGCTCTCACATCCACGCTCCACTCGCCCCACACACGCGCACAGAGAGAGAGAGAGAGAGAGAGAGAGAGAGAGAGAGAGCTGGGAACTTTTATGACTGAAAAGACCTGGGAAGAA
>NW_020528386.1:0-214751 GCF_003368295.1 Carassius auratus
AAAGAATTTTGGTTTATGTTGCTTGTGACAATGTAGGAGATGTTATTGCATGCTGGGACAAACCATTGAGAAACACCAAAATTCTAATAAAAGAATGTTCTTCTTGCACTTACAGGAAAAGGAACTTGCACAGAGACTGAAATGGCATAAAAGGCAGTCGTGACAGATTGTCCACTAAGCACCATGAAGATGCCTCTTCATCCCCTGCTAGCATGCAGACTCACAATAAACTATTGACTGTCAATCAAATGGAATTTCTAAATAGTACAGGCATAAGGGGAAATATATGTGGACTACTGCATCGCTTCAAGTACAGCTGAGCTGCCAAACGATGGAATCCATAGGCATTGAGCATGGAAATCTGGAAATGAAGATTTGATTCTTATGTGCAAAGAGGAAAACTGTGGGATTTTCTGTCTTTAAAGTCACAATACTAAAGACACATTGTTTGAACATGCTTCAGGCACGTGAATGCCTATATGCTTCTGTCAATATTTAGGCAGATACTTGTGACAGTTTTACCCAGAGTTTTGTTTACTTCCCCTCACAAGCACCACCATGTTCTTGCGGATAAATTATTCGGACATGTAAACCATCTGTAGCAAAGCCTATATTTAATTCTGTCACAAACTGAGGGAATGTGGTCTGAAGAAAGATGAGGTGGGCTAACATTTGACTTTAAGGCATCTGAGAAAGTGTCCAATGACCCTGAGGTCAAGCTGCTTGTGATCAGGTAGAGACTGTTTGTTTGCATTTTGCCAAGAACCGGGCCATTGCATTAGGCTGTTTTAATAGTGCTAATTAAACTGTCTTTTAATGATCATCAGCTTCTGATTTCTGCTAATAAGTGATACGCAACAGCACCTCTCCAGTCGATACGTCCGTGTGAAGTATAATTGCAAAGTGTTTGTTACACTTGACAGGAGACCACTTTAGCAATAATCTCAGTCGGTGTTATTGATCTGAACTCGGCAGAGGCTTGTGTTCCACTGCATGAACAGTGTGTGTGGCGGGAGGCTGCCAAAACGAGTGACCCCCGTCTATCAGTCCAATGAGAGGAAAGCTTAGTTCACACAAAACAACCATCTGGTAGCCAACTCATCTGGCTTGATATCCTCCCAGAATATGGGAGTATTTTCAAAAGTGATGGGATAAATGATACATAGATGGTACTTAGAATACATTTAGGCATGCACCATATAAAATATATAAATGTAAAACATTACTTAAATAAATTTTTCAGAATTTTAAAGTAACGTTTTACATTTATATTACATCTAATTTCAGTTTTTAAAGCACAATTTACATAACCTTATTAAATCTGATACTTAAATCATAAAACAATGTCAGAGAGAGTAATGGCACGACCTTGCCCAAACGTCTTTCCTTGCTCATTTATGATCCCCCTTTCCCATTCACAGCAGTCATTTATGTTATGAGAAAGATGAAATCTCTGAAGAGGTTCTGTTCTGCTGCTAAGGGGTGTATCTCCCCCAGCATCTGCTGACAATGTTTTCCTTTCTCCAGCCAGGTGTTACCCTTAGGTCACTGGATCCTGACAAACATAAAGGTCTTTTATGTTTTTTACAACTTAGATTGTGTGTGAGGCTCTGAAGCTCTCCACTAGAAGTCTCACATGCTGTTGTGCATCGCCCTGCTCTGAGATATGCATTTCCTTTTGTTAAACACATTGTGCTCATAGAACACACATTATAGTTGTTGTACTATGACGTGCACATAGCATTGGGTTTCTTTAAAACATGATTGTTTTACTGTACTTTTTTTATTTATTAAATAAGTAATATTTTGTAGAGGGTATGCATTCTGAGACCATGTTACTTGTGTAAAATAAGAATAAACTGTTAAACTGGAATTGTCCACCCAGTTTCAAGTTAAATGCACGACTATGTGTCATACTTTGTACATATAATGTGAACCTCCGCCAGCTGAGGTATTATAATCCTCACTGTATCAGACTCACTGTAAAGACACAGATGTGATTCCATGAGCAGAAAAAGGACAAAAGATTTATGAATCAACCATTATTAACTCATGAGTGAAAATCATTTGATGTATTATGTAACATACATAGAAAAATGTGAATGACTGACAGGTTGATTGCCAGCATAGGTTTCAGTAATTAGTTCTCAAATGAGAAATTTAAGGATGCATAAAGCGTAAGTCAATCCTATCCCCTTGCGTCCTATCTGGAAGATTTAATCTAAATTCAACGTGATGGGTAGATATCATGCAAATTCATGCATTTTTAGGTGTTGAATAATATATCCCTGTATGTGGTATAATCAGGCAGTTTCCATGGAAATGCATTACGTTTAGGCTTAAACATAATACGAAGTATATAACAAATCATAAATCTATGCCATTAAACTGCCTGAAATTGCATAAAAAATCAGCAGAATTTCGACATGCATAGTGAAACACTAATGTTTAGGAAGTGCTGTGTAGAAGCTGTGTAGGGCAAAGAATATAAGTCATGCAGTCAGCACAATGTGATGAATGAATCAAGGACTCATTAGACAGGCTTTTGTCACTGTATGAATTTCTCTCACGATCATATTGAATCAGGTCCTGGGGGATCGAAAAGCTTCAAATTCCAATCTAAGAAACATGCTAAACAGTCTATGGAAAGGCTAAGGCCCAATCCCAATTCTATTTTATAGCCCTTCCCCTTCCCTTACCCCTCCGCCTACCCCTTCCCTTGTTCCTTGAAACAGAGTGTCTCTTACAATACACACATATATTGGTGTGCATTAGAGCCTTTAATTATCGTTCTGTATTAATGAGCTGCTTACTGACACACACATATCCGAAATCGCGTGGCTCACACATCCAGGAGAAAATAAACTTGTCAACACTGCCCTACGATTTTTATTAAATACAGTTTAAATACTGAATCGCAGCATTATATTTTCCAGCAGCGAGAGGATAAAATCGCTGTTTTTAAATAAACTCACTCTAAAAAGACAAACGCACAGACGCGAATACACGCAACTTCCATTTCTCTCTCTCTCTCTCGAATAGGCAATATTTGACAAAATGGTTTAGCGATTTCTAATTATTGGGGGGATTCGTCTACGGCAGTTATCACCCTGATCAGACAGTAAATATATGACGTTAGCAAATATTAGCGATTTTTTGCAAATGTTTATTTGAGTAAAATGACCATTGATATGAACTCACAATAAAATGTAACATAAAACAAATGATTACTTTTCGTTAAAATCCTTATTTATGCCAAAAATAAAAGATAATTCATACCTCTTCGTCTGAAGTGTGGTCCCAAAAAATCTTCATTTGAAGGGCTATCTGGCCATTCCCTTACCATTACCCCTCCAGTCAAAAGAGAATCGTGACAATCGAGGCCAGATAGCCCTTCAAATGAAGAAAGGGGAAGGGCTAAGGTGTAGAATTGGGATTGGGCATAAATTTAACCTTCTGATTAAGATTTTCCTTGTATCACATCAGTGATTGCTGATCACTAAAAGCAAACAGCATTCCCCCTGATGTGCCTATATTTCCATTTTCAGTTGATGTGCCCTTGGAAACCAAACATTGATGAGATTTTACAATTGCCATGACTTCCTTGGTGCTGTTTAATCGATCCATTTCGGTTTTCATCTGTATAAGAGTTTGTTTTCTCTTCTCTTCTCAACATGCTCCGATTAGGCAAACCCATCAGGCTAAATGAGGTTTTAAAGAATCTGCGGCACAAAATTAGTCTGTAATTTTTTTCTCACTAATGCCAATAGTATCAAAAGATGCCAAAACACAGATGCTCCGACTTGTCTCAGTGAAATTACTTTGCTCCATGTTGCAGGAAAGCTGCAAACACAGTGCTGTTGTAGTTAATACAAGTACAAGACATGTTTTTTTTTTTTTTGTCTAAATCATTATATTTTCAATTTAGCTCTTTGTTAAAGCTCAAGTTTGCAGCTGTTTATTTCAAAGTCTGCAGTCACTCAAAAGTGCCTTCAGAACCAGCTTATAAACACACACTTATTAGGTTTTATGACCCCAATTAACATAACAGATGCAATATTCAGATATGTGATCAACAAAAATGATAAGTGGAAATGCCCTGTTAAATGCTGGAATTTTTGTGCTATCAGGAATAAACTTGCCATTGTCATGAAAAATTTTTATTTTTCAAAATGAAGTGCTTGCAACCTTAATATGTCGAAAAGATTTTCTATTGTTGTAGTGACCATATCCAAATTATTATTATGATAACTACTTCAAACCTTAAACATGCACTTTAGAAATATAGGGGAAAAAAATGCGAAGAAGAATGGATCAGCTTATACACTATATATATATATATATATATATATATATATATAGAGAGAGAGAGAGAGAGAGAGAGAGAGAGAGAGAGAGAGAGAGATTTTTGATTTTAACATCTTTATTTATACAAACAAGATTTCTCTACAATAGAATAAAAAAAAATTAAAAAAAATAAGTTATGAGTGATTTCATGAAAACCATTTAACTCAAACCTATACCACAATACCACATATCGTCTACAACAGAGCACAACACATCTTTATAACACCAGATGAAAATGAATTCCTCTATATTATTGATAGAAGAATAAAAATCAAAATCAACCTTCAGTCTGGCTTTCATCATTCTGACAAACAAAGTGCTAGCATCACAATCAAGAGACCCATCTACTTTATTTCTCCTGCTAATATAAATAGCCATTTTTGCTTGACCTAAAACAAAATTAAAAAGCTGGCATTTCTGTCTGTATTTTTGACTGTATCTATATCCCAGAATAAACATCTCTTTAGTGAAAACTTCTCCAAACATTGTGAACAATTGTTGTAACAATGTAAAAAAATTACAAAGTCTGCTACATTCTGAAAAACAATGATACACTGTTTCCCTTTGCAAACAGAAAGGACAATTTTCATTTACATTAGCATTAATAACAGAGATAAAAGCATTGACAGCCACAATTCCATGTAACACTCTCCATTGTAAATCCCCGACTTTTTTCGTTAGGGGTGGTTTATAAAGAGTTCTCCACTCAGGCTTGACCTCGTCATCAAGCCCGAAATGTGCTCTCCAGGGAGTATCAACTCGCCCATTCAATTTGTCTTTATTTAAAATCTTGACCAAAGACTTATACATAGATTTCCCTGTCATTGTGACCACATTATTTGTGAGAGTTTCTGTTAACTCTAGCATTGGACCAGAGCAGTTTTTAAAATCAGGAGCAAGAATTAATGAGGGGAATATATCATTACTATCCGGTTGACAATGTCCATTACAATATTCATTGCACAAGGAGATTTCAGTCTTTGTGAGTTCACCTTTCAAACTGTTAAGTAAGTGATTTACAGTCCTAATAGATCGGACTCCTATATGAGAGGCTAGTTTTTCAGTGTTAGACAAGTTTGGGCCAGTCATATCAAAGACATGTTTCAGAGTAACAACTCCCGCTGAAATGAAACGCTGTGCCATAAAAGACCCAGCTAAGAGCTCGATGTTAAAACGTGTCCCATACAGCACTGGCTCTTTCAACAACCAAAACAGTGAATCACTGCTGGTCCTCACTTTCTGGAACATCCCCCACACAGTAAACACCCCCTGATAAAACTTAGGAAGGTTGCAAAGTTTGCGAGTCTTCAGATCCATTAAAAATAATGACTGAGCTAGGCCCAAATTCCCACTTTGGCTCAATATGGTGTGGGCCAAGGGTCTCCAGACAAGGTTTTCTGGTCCAAACAGAAGTCTCTGTATAAATTGAAGTCTGAAAGTAGCACCTCTACTAGCGAGATGAACAAGTCCTTGACCCCCTTCTTCCTTGGGCAAAAACAAAAGGCACTGTGGGACCCAATGTAAACGATCCCAAAAAAAATTAACTAACACTGCTTGAATTTTTGCCAGCAACTGTGCGGGAGGATCAACACACATCAGGCGATGCCACAACAAAGATGACACTAGGTTGTTGATCACTAATACACGCCCCCTAAAAGACATGTGCGGTAAAATCCACTTCCATTTCTTAAGACGTCCTTCAATTATTTCTAAGACATTATCCCAATTTTTACACACAAAAGAATGGTTTCCTAAAAACACACCAAGATACTTAAAACCACCCTTAACCCAAGACAACCCATTAGGCAATACAATCTTTTTAACTAATTCAACACCAAAAGATATGGCTTCACTTTTTCCCCAATTGACTTTTGCAGATGACAAAACACTGAAATCATTTATACACTTAACAAGAACATTAATGTCATCTTGAGTCTTGACAAAAATCACCACATCATCAGCATAAGCAGATAATTTAAAAACAGAATTGCAACCAGGAAGAAATACACCTGAAAGGAGCCTTCTTAATTTGTGTAGGAAAGGCTCGATGGCTAGAGAGTAAAGCATTCCAGAGAGAGAGCAACCCTGCCTAATTCCTCTCTGAACCTTAAAAGGAGCACTCAATCCTCCATTAATCTTTAGTAAACTCTCAATGTCTCTGTATAAAACCTGGATCAAGGCTATAAAACCTGGACTAAAACCAAAAGCTTCCAACGTTTGCCATAAATAATGATGTTCAACTCTGTCAAACGCTTTTTCTTGGTCTATTGAAATTAAACCAAGTTCACAACCCAAAAAACTGGAGAAGTCCAAAACATCACGAATTAGAATAATGTTGTCTGAGATCAATCTGTTAGGAATGCAGTATGTCTGGTCCACATGTATAGTCTGCTCCATTGCTTTTTTCAGTCTCATGGCTATTATTTTGGAGAGCAGCTTGTAATCAGTTGACAGTAAAGCCACTGGTCGCCAATTTTTAATCTCTTGCAGGTCACCTTTCTTAGGAAGAAGAGTAAGGATCGCCCTCCTGCAGCTTAGTGGTAAAAATCCTTTTTCAAGACTGTCCATTAGCACAAGTAACAAGTCTTTACCAATTTCATTCCAAAAAACTTTAAAGAAGTCCGCAGGAATCCCATCAATACCTGGAGACTTGCCACTCTCTAGGCTCTGCAGTGCGGCGTATAATTCAGCTTCTGAGATTGGAGCACCCAGCTCCATGTTAGTCTCCTCTGAGACCTGTGGTAAACCCTCATAAAAGCCCTGTGCTTCTTCTTGTATGTCTTGAGACTCTTTCTTGAACAGCTTCTCATAAAAGTCAACAGCACATTTACGAATCTCTGCAGATTCATGCAGTAGTTGTCCGTTATTGTTTCGCAAAGAATGGATGAGTCTCCTTTTCCCATTCTTTCGTTCCAGAGCAAAGAAAAAATGAGAAGGAGCATCCATTTTAACCACATTTTGAAAACGCGAACGGACCAAAGCACCTTGAGCAGAAAAACCCAACAGGTTGGACAGAGTTGTTTTTTTCCTTTTGAGACTTGTAAAGTGTTCTTTTTCTCCCGTGGAGTCTGCCAACTCTTGCAGCTCCGCTATTTCATTCTCTAAGGCTTTCATAGATCTGTTCATATCTTTAGTCACATTTAGAGTATATTGTAAACAAAGCTGTTTAATTTTACTCTTTCCTATGTCCCACCACTGTTGCAAAGAAACATATTCAGATTTTGTATTTTTAAAACCATCCCAAAAAAACTTAAAAGTATCTCTAAAAGAAATGTCATCAAGCAAAGCTATATTAAAATGCCAAAAAGCACTATTACATTTCACATCTTTGATAAAAATTGAACACTGAACCAAAGAATGATCAGAAATACCAACAGGATGTATTGAACAATTTCTCAGAACATTCGTTTGATGTTTGAAACAATAAAATCGATCCAGTCTAGCTAAAGACAGAGAGTTATCTTTAGCATGAGCCCAGGTATATTGATGCTGGGAAAGGTGAAAAAACCTCCAAACATCACATAAACTATTGGATTCAATTAAATTGATTAAACACTTTTTGCTTGGACCATGAGGTTCTATGTGATTTCTATCAGCACTTGCAGCAGTACAGTTGAAATCACCCCCCAGAATCATATAACAATCATCTGAACAATTCCTTATGACATTATCTAAAGTGTTTAAAAATAACACCCTTTCAGTTCCCACAGTTGGAGCATACACATTAATAAAAATCAATTTTACATTTTCAAAGACAGCATGTAGCTTTAATAACCGGCCCTTAATAATTTCCTCAGTAACAGAAGATGTAGGTGTAAAATCTTTAGAAAAAAGAATGCCAACTCCACCGCTGTTATTGCTCTTATGACTAAGATGAACTTCCCCATCCCATTCTTTCTTCCAATCTGCTTCATTCTCTACTGAACTATGTGTTTCTTGCAGAAATACAACATCACATTTTCTCACTTTAAATAGATTAAACAGAGCAGCCCTCTTCACATCCTCCCTTGCCCCATTAATGTTTAAAGATCCAAGCTTTACTTCACACATATTAGATGAAGAATTGTATTGAGCTTGCAATTTAAACAAACCAGAGAAAAGAGCACAGAGAAAAGAGAAGTACAAAAGAAAATTAACCATCATTAGCTATTTGCGATCTAACTTTGAGCATCAATTTCTTAAGACGATAGATTTCCTAATCACTGAAAATAGACTGATCAGTCCGATCAGTATTTTTCATACACAGCTTAACTGAATCGAGAAACAACTTTAAATCCGGGAAGAAATCATCAACTCTAACTGATCTCATGCCTTTAGTGTCCTGTAGGAATGAACGGAGTCTAGTGAAAGAGTAAACGCTGTCCTCTTCCACCTGTGTGTCAGCACTAAACTCACACACACTCTCCTGCGAGTCCATCGGCTTCTCTTCAGACTGCGAGCCGTGCGCTAATGTCAGCTTTGAAACTTTACTGGCCTGGTCTGCGTTCTTCGTGTTATCTAGCTCCTTTCTTTTAATAGACTGTTTAGCCAGCTCGCTATCACACACCACATTCTCTTCATCAAGAAGCGCTGATTCAGCTAATCTAGTAACGATATGAATACTATTAGCGCCTACCTTTGGATCCTGTTGAACTTCCAACTCCCTTTGCTTGCTCATTAATTCCTTCACAGGATTTCTTAAGTCACTTTCCTCACTTGCAGTTCGTTTATTTCCTTCTGTGGTAACTGAAACGCCGGCTCCACTTGTGCTCGGTTGTTCCGCCACCGCGTCAGCGGTTGACTCCGCTAACCTCTCCGGGCACGACCGGACCAGGTGTCCTACAGTTCCGCAACCGTAACACTTCATCATCTCTGATGTTGCATGTACTGTGTAATCATATCCATCAATCTTAAACTTAAACACCAAGTTCAGCTCTTCATCATTGTTTTTGAGCACCATGAGCACCTGCCTCCTAAACGACATGACATGTTTTAAATGAGGGGATTTACAGCTCATGGGGATCAACTTAATCGGAGACACTAGCTGTCCGTGTCTTTGTAACTCTTTAGCCAAAACTTCATTTTTGAAAAAAGGCGGAACATTAGAGATAATTACCTTTTTTGCAGGATTCACTAAAGAAAGAACAGGTATGAACGTATCCTGAATTACAACTCCATTCTCAATTAGCTGATTTGCTTTATCTATATCATCCAAAAAAATCACAACCGCGCTATTCATCCGCGAAGCAGATTTGATGCTTCCATAACCGACCTCTTTTCCGACCACTAAACTGCAATCCTCCACCGAACAACCGGGCGGCGGAGACAGCTTAATAGCGTGCCGGCGTGTGAGCTTAAACAAACCGAGCTGATCGCCCGCAGCCATGCTGCAGCCGCCGCTCTAAACAACTCACAATATCCTACACTAAAGTTCAAACAAAAATAACGATCAAGAAACAAAATAAGAAAGAGAAAAGTTTAGAAAACTCACTCACACTACCACGCGCTCTATCTCCAACGCACCCACCACGCTCTCACATCCACGCTCCACTCGCCCCACACACGCACACAGAGAGAGAGAGAGAGAGAGAGAGAGAGAGAGACTGGGACTTTATGACTGAAAAGACCTGGGAAGAATAGATAACCTTTAACTGCTGTTTGAGCATTTACTTTTTATCAGCAGTTACAGGTCAAGCATGACCATTTTATTTGTCCTTTATCAATGTCAGATATTTTTCAAATATTAACCTATTGCATGGTTACAGACCAATATTAACCATTCATTTAAGGATTTTGGTTTGCTAGTGAGCTAATCATCTTACATTTGGGCCAACAACCGGGCCAACATACCCATTGTTATTGTGATGGGTTTCTTGTTTCGCAACATAACATTTAACTTTACTGTCGTGGTTCATTGGATTTGAGTCCCTGGGTTTGTTGTTTAGATGTCTTTTAAATGTTAATAAGTGTTGCTTTCTTTAAAAGAAGCACAATTTTAATATCTGCACTTTCTTTGATTGTTAGAGCCCATAATACTAAATAATACCAAAACAACCTATATTTCAATCACCCTTGAATGTGTTCCCTTTCAGTGCTGAGGAGTGTTGAGAAAAGAAACCTCGCAGGGGAGGCTAGCGATATTGAATATTTGAATGCTGACAGATTTACCAAGCTGTCATTCAAAGAGTACTGTATATAAAAATTCCTAAGCTGGATATAGGCTACAACAGTCGGCTTAATTAAATAGCACAACAGGCATTTCTCTTTCAACAGAGACTTTTAAGAAGAGATGGATGTTTGCTTCAAGTGATAAGACAGGTAAGTGAAGTTATAATATCTTGCTGTATGTGTGTCGTTTTCATTATGTTTTCCGACTATAAGCCACCAAAAAGCCATTTTAAAGTGGTTAAGCAAATAATAATAATAATAATCAGCAGGCATCCCCAGACCAATACAATTAGTGTGCCTCCTCTATTTTAAAACCCATGATCCGCCACTGCATGACACCTAATAAAAAACAAATGGCACCTTACTGTAAAGTGGTACTGTGTGTTAAAAGCCCTTTCACACTGCAATTCCAGAAAATACACAGTTAATGTGTCCCGGCAATTTTTCCCGGGTCGCTAGATTTTGCACTTTCACACTACCAGTGTGTACCCGAAATATGTGCGTGCGTTCACACACAACCCGTAAAGGTCCAGTAAAGACATGTGACATCAGGATGTAACGTGTAATGTACGAGAATGGTAGGCATGTTAACTTTCACTAAAGCTGGTGAACAATCTCAGTTTCAGTGCGGAGAGTGATCTCTAACTGTGCCCAGGCTGCATCCAAAACCTTGACCAGCAGTTTACAGAAGTATAAGACATCCTCTCTACAAATCTGGTCTGAAAGCAGATGAATTCTTCACAGATTAGACACATAATCCTGCTTATTGTTATTATTTATTTATTTCATTTATTTATTTTTGCTCAATAGAATTCATTGTGAATTGATGAATGTCAATATAATTTATAATTGGTTTATATTTGATTTGTATTCATTGTGTAGGTAGGAGAACATAAATAATTGTTTATAATGTTAATGTTTGTAAATGTTTAATTTACATGGATTTAATTTAATTAAACAGTGTTTTACATTATATTTCTGAATGTAATAATATAATGTGACTTATCTGTGAATTTTTTTTTCTCTCTCAACAATGTCATGTTGACCCAGTGCGACTTATAATCAGGAAGATGCAATATCAGTTTTATTGGTCCACTTGTATTGAAAATACTAGATAAGATTCCATCTAGGACAGAAAAAAATAGCAAAATGATTGCTCTGGAATTACTAATCCCAGGTCAGGTAATAAGTGGGAAAAGGCTATTTTTTTTCTTTCTTATTTTTCTTCATCATGAAGTATATGGCTACATTTGTTCAGCATAAATTAAAATAATAAAGGGAGAGATTCAAAGGAAATAAATACAAATTCAGTTCTTTAGACAAAATTAAATTTCATGCTCTCAGTTAAATGGCGATCTTACACGGACATCCTTTTAAATAATTGTGTGCAAAAGTCATCAGGCATAATTGTTTTTTTTTTTTTTCTACTTACTGCTGTATTCACAATATATAGAGACTTTTATTTTCCTTCTACTTTCAGATAATAAATATTTAAAAGACTCTTTCGTTACAATAGCTCTCCAGGTGACTACAATAAAACAGAACATGTTTTATCAAAGGGACAGTTTGTGATGGATGGCTCTATTGTGTCGATGGCTGGGGAGGTTTAGAAACTTTACTAGCGAAGTCCCTTTTGAGGCTAAAGAAGAAGTGGGAACATTATTGTCCGTGGCACTGTGAAATGGCTCCATCCCTGTAAAAGGCATTATCTGACAGTGATGGCGAGGGAGGAGGTAGGATGATATCTGTTGGTCTATCACAAGCTGAAGTTAGCTGATCTGACCCGGGCTGCAACATCTACCTCAGCTGTTTAGTGTCTTTTGCCAGTGTCACAGGAGGTTTGTGGACTGTGACAGATGAAAACTTGCTTTTGGGCTTAAAATGGTGCTATATTGAGGCTTAGAGGAAACTGACACTTTTTAGTCTGCAACGCAATATATTTAAGGTTGCACTGTTAGCAGCACAGAACTGTAAAACACACAGACACACACATTGCTGTTTATACAACACCTTCATGCAAATCTTTACTAGCTAACACAAAATGTACCAGTTATGCGATTTATTGTTATACTTCTATTTTATTTCACAATTTGCATGCTCATAGTTTCTTTTGCACTTCAGTGAAATTATATATATGGTGCAGCGATATTTGTGCTTGCAACTGAATAGTGCGTGCTATGAGCACAGTTTAATGTTTTACTTTACAGGATAGTTTTTTTTTTTTTTTTTTTTTTTTTTTAAGTGAGAGACTTTTTATTTTGTTCTGAAAATACAATAGAATAATGACACTAAGCCTGACATTAAGCCTGATGATATTTCATCTGACCACAGATACTGAATCAGGACAACACATTTTTCTGTGTATGACAGAAGTGTCTACAGCTTTCATGCACATATTTAAAAATAAAAGTCTTGCATCAGAAAAACATTCTGAATTACTTTTGTTGTTGTTGTTTCTTTGACTGTACACTCTGTGGCCCACTCAGAACAGTCTTGCAAACCATTATAAATGTTGCTAGGCAATTCAGTAAAAAGAACAAAGGCAGCGCTCTGACATACATTATTGAAGTTACATAAAATGTAGCATGATGAGACTTTGCTCTCAGCCAAAACTGTTTGCTCTGGAACAAATAGACTAATAAGACCAAAGATTGCCCATTAGATTTACAGAAATTGTTTAAATTACAAAATATTGGGAAAATACCGTAAAATACCTTTTTTTTTTTTTTTGCAGTGCTAAACTTTTTATAAATATTTTTATTTCAATGCTGTGGAGAGTTCAAGTATTAATATCACTAGAGTTGGTGCGTGAAAATGTATGGTGTCTTATTACTCTGTCCACATTAAAGCAATAAAAACCCATAATGACAAGTCAACTAAACCTTAGATATTATATTATATATCTCTGTGTGTGTGTGTGTGTGCGTGTGTGTGTTTGTGCATGTAATTTTAATTAATTAATTTTTTTCTCCAAATTCATTTATTTTGTCAAGTTTTAATACAGTACGGTGCCTAAACTGGGCTTCGGTACATTGACCAGGGTGGTAAATATTTAGAGAAATCAATGTTTAATTGAATTTTTGGAAATAATTTAAGTTTTTTTGTGACAGAATTGTTAGTCAAATTATTCTTGAACAGTTGTTTTTGTAAAGTTTGTGAACATTTAGACACACCCTAGATCCCCCTCTGTGTGAGAGGCGTACTTGTGCTTCATATTTTATTCCAATCAGACAGGTTTTGGTAAACAAATAAGTGAATTTAGGGTTGAATTCAATTTTTCATGCTTATCCTTTTATTATTATAACTTTTTGATGTGATCTTCTTTGACTAAATTCAGCAATACAGTTGATGATTTGTGTGTTTTACCTTGTAGGTAGCATGAAGGGGAAAGCAAATGGAAATATTTGAGCAACTGAGTGAACATTTTACCATTATGGCCTTAAAATGACACATCCCACCACACCAGAGACCAGAGCCGATACAGCAAAGTTAATCATCCTTTTTAAATGCATTGAGGCCTGGTAGATAAAAAACAGAAGTAATATGGTTTGAAGAATTTGCTGAGTGGAGCTCTTAAATGTGATCAATGTATTCCTCTGACTCAGTTATGGGATGAATATTTTTTTATTGAGTAGTCTTTAGAGATTTTTAATTTATATATTTATATATATATATATATATATATATATATATGAACGCTA
Source organism: Carassius auratus (assembly GCF_003368295.1). NCBI lineage: Eukaryota > Metazoa > Chordata > Actinopteri > Cypriniformes > Cyprinidae > Carassius > Carassius auratus. Next base: position 14,196 of record NW_020528386.1, read on the forward strand.
TTAACCAAACAGTTTTTGGTCACCATCGACTTCCATAATATTCCTTGTCATACTATGGAAGTCAGTGAGGACCAGCACCTGTTTGTTTGCCCACATTCTTCTAATTATTGTGTGTTCAGTAGAAGAAAGAAACTCCTACAGGTTTGGAACAACCTGAGGGTGAATGAATGATGACCGAATTTTTATTTTTGGATGAACTATCCCTTTAATACACCTCAAAGTTGATGACCCATTTAAAGCAACAAGACAAACTAGCGGCACTTGGTAATTTTTTCACCTCTGTGTGCCACAATACTCCTAGCACAGAACCTTTCTTCGATAAGATCTCTGAAAAACTAGCTGATGATGTTGGCTCTGGGCGGGCGGCCATTCATGATAATCAAGTATCAGAAAAATGTCTCATCTTCCTAAATAAGATCCTACGGCAAGGTTTGTTCATTAGTAGACCATTGTAACAACGATAATCTTCCAGAAAACTTGCTCTGGGTGAAAGAAGAATATAAATGAATGCAAATCATTTGAAAGTTCGGTGGCTATGATTCCATGAGGCAAAGCATGTTCTACCCCATCTGATAATTCTTCTAATGTCATTTCCTCTGGCATTACAAGCCATGGGAACTAATTATCGTCTTAATTTTCAAAGGGGAAGCAAATAGGACCCATGTGGTAAAATACAATAAACAGGAAGGGCGCGCAAGTCATTGGAGAATGAGAAAGTCAAAAGCTAGGCTTTAAAAGGCTTTTTATTTCCCATCTAAAGCAAGTTCTTCTGAAACAAAGTTGCTGCCATTTGCAGCGCAATTACTATGGTTTATATTTAAAAGTGGTGCTGTTGCAAAACTGGAAATGTGCATTTAATTGCAGCAGACCCTCCAGTGCCCTTCTCATACCGCATGTCTTAACGTTCCTTCTCTTTGGATACGTCTAGCGATTAATTATGAGATACAGCTGCGGTTGCACTTTGCGTCAGGACAGGCTACTATTTGTCTAATGCTGTCAGTCAGATTTACATTGCAAAGCAATTACTATAAGCCATAACAGGCCAGTGCCAATCAATCGTTTCCATAATTAACATCAATTCCAAAAGATGAATGTGAAAGGCATAATCTCCATTAAGTCTGCAATTGTTGGGAATTCTAACACAGGCTTTCAAGCCACAGCATATCTCAAAACACATGAATGTTCCTCATTATGACAAATGACCTTTTAGGCATATTGCCTCAGCAGCAAAAGCATTGCACTGACACCTGCTGCAATTACAAGTACAGTAATTATCTATACCCTTGGGTGCTTAGTTGACAGAAAGGTTGCAAAGTAGAGGTGTCATGCTCAGAAACGAAGATTGTAGGACATTTTTATTCTCGGGGTGGCTACATAATTGAAATGAGATTCTCACCATGTGGGCAGAGTAACAAGACATGGGAATATGTTAAAAGAAGCAGTGGTCTGGGAATAGATCTGTTCAGTTTGCAGTGCTAAAATCTCAAAGACACTTAGCATTTTTGAGCCATGGTTCCATCTGGAATTTCATGTGGGTTTTCTGAAGCTTTTTTCAATATGTGAGTTAAAGAAGGTCTTTTGTAAACATATCATTAGATATTATGAGATTTAAACACTTTCATTTTGTTTTGTTTTTTAACTTGAGTTTGTTTTAAAATTAATCATTTATTCACCCTCTTGTCTTTTCAAACCTGCATGACTCTGTTCTGTGGAACATAAAAAGAAGTGATTTTTCAACAGTTTTTGTTGAAACAAAATGAAAGTCCAATGAAAATCAATGAGTCCAAAGCAAGATTGGCCCTCATTTACTTGTATGGACTAAAATGCTTGAGCCTGAAAACTCACTTTATAATAATAAAATTGATTGCTGTTTGATGGAAGCCAGGCAAAATTAACCTTCTGGTTTGGCCTACAATATACTGTCACCACTGCATTATAGATAGATAGATAGATAGATAGATAGATAACAGCTGACTTTAAAACAAGTGTGTTTGACTGTCTTGACACAAATCAGTTTAATTTGATTTATTGAACATCAACATTTAATTCATGACCCATGTCCTTTGGAAATATTAAAGAGTTGCAAGAATGAATTTGTATGTGGCCTTGGAAAATGTCAGTGAACAGAACATCTGTAAATCTCATTCATAACACTTGTGAATCCATTTTGTTTTCAGGCTGCTTATTCATTATAGTGCCAAGCGCACTTTTATATTTCATTTCAAGGATGGTTGAAAGAAATAACTACTTAAATCTTAAAAAGAAGAAAAAAAAAAAACTCAAATATAGAGCCATGAAACATCAGCACCACAACTGACTATATGGCCAGCATCTATTCTATTTCCCAAGGTCAAAATCTGCAGGTGAGGAGCTGCACCCATTGGCTTGGGGCAATGAGAAGGTCGCATTTAATCGGCACGACCTGATGGACAAGCTAGTAGGTGTTTCGGATCCCCTTAACCCAAAACATCTCTATCAGCAGTAAACTGAGCAGATGCGTGCCATTTGTTTTTCATGATGTGTCAACCAGGAAAGGTCAGAGGGGTGTGCAAACCCATCCTGCTCTGAGTGAACCAAACACCGTGAAATCCTGATGGCTGGAAAATAATCACTACCTGCTGGAAGTAAAGTGTCACAGTCTCCACATCCCCAAACACATTACTGTCCAGCTCAGATACAGATAGGAGTTACGTAATGTGACACTGCAGTCCGTCCTGACTTGGGATTTTAATGAGTTTCTGCATTCACCCTAGGGAGGAAAAGACTAATCAACAGGGTTTAATGAGAGGTTTAAAAGAGTAAGTCATGTATGGTAAACTAATGAGGTGCAGAGGAAGGTGTTTCTGCATTGTAACACTGACACGTATGGTAGTGCACACTTAACAGTGGCAGAGGGAGCACTTGAATTTCAGCCGATGTCTGACCATTATGGTTTGCATTTATTGTATCTGAAGAAAATTATATTGCGGCCTTGCCCAGGTGAGGCCCTCAGCTTTGGGCTCACTGCAGGCTCTTTGTGAGCAGCCTACACTATGGGACTGCCTACATTAATCTAATGATGGCCCAGTGTGGGCCAGACATGAGCCTATTGATAAAAATTGTGCGGGAAGTTTTCTTCCTTACCACTAGGGATACTAGAGCTGTCAACAACACCCAGCTGGTTAAGAAGGCATAACAACGGCTGTACTTCCTGAGGAGGCTGAGGAAGTTTGGCATGTCATCCTAAGATCCTCAACAACTTCTACTTATGCGTAGTTGAGAGCGTCTTGACCAGCTGCATCACTGCATGGTATGGCAGCTCTACAGTGAGGGACTGCAAACGTCTGCAGATAGTAGTGAAGACTGCTGAGAAGATCATCAGGACTCCACTGCCCTCTCTGCAGGCCATTTACCATAGCAGAGTCCACAGTAGAGCTGCATCCATCATTAAAGACCCTACCGACCCCCAACACAGACTGTTCACACTCCTACCCTCAGGACAGAGAACACTATTGTTTTTTGCACATTGTTACAATTAACTTGCACAAATTAATACTGTACATCTGCATATATAGATATCATATACATAGTCTAGTCTATATTCCTACTATTGCAGCATAGTTTTTATTATTATGTTGCTTACATTGTATGTGTGTATAGTTTGAATAGTGTATAGTTTGTGTATGTGTGTGTACAGTTTTGGAATTCATTATGAACAGCAAAGTAAGAATTTCATTGCTCTGGGTAACTGCTTTTTTATTTAAAAGTGTACATTTCTTATGTTTTTTTGCAGAGATGGTACATGTATGTATGCCCTATGTTTGGATTGATGCTAAGAGTTTAAGACAGTGTATTTGTATGCATTTTAGAAGGACTCTTTATTGGTGAGGACACCATATCATGGTGCAGTTTGAATATGGATATAAAGTTGGTTTTGACATGCGACTATAGTATTTTTAATGTTGCTGATTAGGAAGAGTCTGGTGTTTGTGAGCTGTACATTTTTGACAATATAAACATTAGTTATGTGGTGACTACATCAATTTCAGATGTAAAATAACTGTTTTCCTCAAAGACTTAAGCTATAGTAGCTGAAAAGTATTTAAAGTGAAACAGATGTATTGTTATAGATCAGGGGTGAATCTTGTTCCTGGAGATCTACCACTGTGTTCGATCAGGACCAGGTTGGGTTCCCCTGCTGTAGATTAATAGTGTGGGCTAAGTGAGGGCTGCCCATGCAGGGCCAGCACTAAGGGGCCAATGTTTTGCCAATGAGCAAAATCTCAGAGGCCCTGTGCTGGCAGCCCGCTGGGGCTAGGCTTGTTTGCAGATTAAACACCAGATCTTCCTGTCCATGATAAGTACTGCAGATTTGGAAGCTGCTCTTGCCAGTCTTAGGTCTTTGGTAACCAAGAACAGTAAGGTTGTTACAGGTTACATAAAGAATGTAAGAAGGGATACCGGTCTGTATTTTTCTAAAAGTGCTGGATTAAGAGAGGATTTCTTAAGGTTTGGGGTTACCCGATCTTGCTTGAATGCTGTGGGAAATGTACCGGTTTGAAGAAAGGTGTTGAAAATGTGAGTGAGCACAGGTATAACTGAAGAAGAAATGGCCTGAAGGAGGTGAACAGGTGGTAAGAGGATTGGAAAATAGAGTGTATTTGTTGTTATGAAGTGTTTGTCAGTTTGTGGTTTGGAGAATTGGCCGCTGATGGTTCTTGTATTATTTTTGAAGAATATTGAAATGTTTTCATCTGAAAGAGTTGATGGAGGACAAAGAAGAGAAAAGAAAAATTTGAAAGTGTGTGAGTGAGAGCAATTATTAATTTTATTGTGGTTATGCGTCATTTTAGCAGTGGAGGCATTTGCAGAGAAGGAAGAGAGTAGTGACTGGTACAAGCTAAGGTCAGTAGAGTTTGTTCCTCTTCATCTCTGCAGTCCTGAGCCTAGAACGATATTCACAGAGAACATCGGACAGCCAGGGGCAGAGGGGGTAGTGCATCCTGGTCTGCATGAAGGGAGCAAAAGTCTTCTAAGCAAGATATTAGAGTTTAGAAAGTAGTGTCAGCGTTATTGTCCAGTGCTAAAAAACTGAGAGGGTGGAGGACGTGACGGTGTAATTGTGTGTGATTCAAAAGAACTGTTGCCATAAGAGTTGGTAAAGGATCAAATTTCCATTCATTTTGGATAAGTAGACCTGTACCTTAAACCCTACCAATCAGGCAAGGAGTGTTGAAAAAAGTAAAATTAATGGACAGGGTTAGAGGAGTGGCAGTGTCCTCAGGTTTGATCCAATTCTCAGTTAGGGCCATAAGATTGAGTCTTGAATGAGTAGCAAGTCTCAGAGACCAAATGGAATAGAGAGTAAAGCAGTAGAGGACATAGGGACATTACAAAGATTGTTAGGAGTGCAATGCCTCCAACGCACTGTACAAATCATGATTTAATAATGATTCAAATCATGATTTAGTAAAGAAAGGGGGAGAAAAGCAACACTAAAGTGCCTTGTCGGTGTCCTTGCACAGTAGAGTCGCACATGAGTTCCTGGTCTTTACATTCGTTGATTTTCACATGAGGGCTGCCGCTGTGTACTTAACAAGCTGCAACCTTCTGCTCCCTCTCTTGCAACCCAAAACACGGAATTGACTAAAACTGCAATTCATCGACGGGCTGCTGGAGGCTGGCTCCAAAATTCCGCAAATCTGCATTTGCGTCCTATCGGCTACTTGGGTACTTCTCATAAATAGTAAGTGGCATTTAAAACAATAAATTGAATAGGCACTGTTGTTCAATATATAATTACAGCTTCAGATGCATGATAAGCATGATGAAAGATGCATGTTCAGCTCGGACACATAGACATGGTAATAACACCGTAAACAGCAACCATTAACATGTCAGCACTTAATGCGCATCTCGTATATAAAAAAGCATTTTAGGGGGCCCTTGGCTTTTGGGGGCCCACAGCGGTCAGCTACCTTTGCCTAATGTGTAAGGTCATTCCTGATGCTTTGCAAAAATAAAGTAATAATTTAGTGAACATGCTGAAATATCGTTTACTTGAAATTATATTTTTCAAACTTATTCTTATTCTTTAAGAGATAGTTCATCTAAAAAAAATTATTCTGTCATCATGTACTAACCCAGAGTGAATAAGGTGAACAAGAGAGTTAGATTTAAAAATAATTTAGCTTTTAACCATGAAGGGATGAAGGAGTTTGATGTGAAAATGAGAGATAAACTTACTGAGAAATTAATCTTATTCGATAAAACAGATGTTTTCTTTAGGGACATTTGCAGTTGAAAAATGATAATAATATTATTGCAACATATGTTATTGCAAATCTCAACATATTGCAAAATGTTTAAAATCACAATAAAAATGTATCATGACTTAAGAATTATGATTTTATTGTGCTGTGTGGCATCTGGTAATTCTAACCTCTTGGTTTTTACTACTATTACAATATTTCTAAGATGCTTGTAAAATAATTCTAAGGCTATAGACAGTCATTCACTATCAGGTAAGAGTGGCCATCATATTCTCCAAAAATTAAGGTCGCTAATTTTGCAAACTACATTGAGGTCTTCTCTTATTTGCTCATTGTAATGGCATAGAACTGTGTAAATACATGTAATAGGTTTTACTTGAGACTGGTCTGTATACAAAGTAAGAGATACAAAGCCTTAGAACATACTGCTTTAGAGATTTGAGATTTAAGAAAATGTATGTTTAGAAGCAGGTATCTGTGCAATGTGAGCGGTTTTATCCTTGCTAGCCTTGTTGGAGCCCTTAATGATAATAATAAATAGCTTTCAAACCTTATGAAGGTCATGATGCATAAAATGAAGCATGCTTCAGCTGCACAAGAGATTTGGAAAATACTTGAACAGTAATATGAGCAGATATGAAACTAATCATTGTGATGGTTACTACTTGAGTTTACAGCCAGAGGGGAAAAAAAATACATTTGTTGTGATTGGAAAATGCAGTGTTGTTCATCTGTAAACTCATTAACTAATGCAAATATTTATGTTTTCTTTTTCCTTCACGAGATTGAAATTACAGCTAATTTTCTGGAAAGTTCACATTCCATTTTCCCTAAGAGTGTAGAATGCTTGTAAATATTTTCTTTTAGTTGTTTAATTACATATTACAACAGAAATGAGGATCATCGCCTATTTCAGGCCAAATTAATTAATTAATCAAAGGATTCACAAACTTTCTCTCATTAAATTAGTTGTTGAGTCGCTTTGAAATTAATGTAGTTTATGCAAATTGACTTCTTGCTGTGACTGTCGATTCACTGAAGACACAATGTACTAATTAATGAGTCTAATTTATAAAAGGAATTTGATAATTATAGTGCATTATGATCAAACAGCTTATGTTTTACAAAAAATTAGTTCAGTGGCATACACAGAACCTGCCTCACTGCTTTTATATTGAAGGGAGACGAATATAGTGGAATTACTTTAAATGTTTTCCAAATGTTTCCTAGTAGTTAACCAAAAAACAACTGGATGTATCTTTCAAAAATGAAGCTTTTCATTGAAAAGAATCACAGTAAGGATTTGTTGACAATGACGGGAATCAAATAAACAAAAGAACAAATTGTCATGAGGAAATATTCTTCAAATATTCTTCATTCTAAAATTACAACCCTTCACAGTTTGCAGTCAATCCAGTGTAGGCCCAATGTAAACAGTCGTCTTAGAAATCAGACATTTAGAAGAATGGTGTTTGAGCTGCCAGATTGAATTTTTCCCATTGTTTGCTCTAGAATAATAGGGATACAAACATGAAATACTTCAAGCACAACTGTACGAGGCCAAGGATCGTGACTCAAAATAGAGAAGAAATCTTTTTATCCAGCAAAACACACTTAACTCCAAATCTGAGAACTAAGTGCCATTTAAACTAAGACATAAAATCTAAATGCGCCGATTTCACCAGATATAAGAAACATGTGTATCTGTTCTTTGAAATATGACTAAATTGTGACTAAGCACTTGTTCTGAAGAGTAATAGCTAATATGGGGACAGATAAATATAGTATGTGCTGCTTTTGAGAAGAGAAGAGAAGAGAAGAGAAGAGAAGAGAAGAGAAGAGAAGAGAAGAGAAGAGAAGAGAAGAGAAGAGAAGAGAAGAGAAGAGAAGAGATTTAACATGGAAGGTTGATACCTCTTCTGTGTCCTTGCATGGAGAAATGTGATTTACAAGGACATTATGGCATGCTAACGACTCAGTGACAGCCTGAGTCAGAAGGAGACTGCCTGGGCAAGCAAACCATCAACAAGTGACAGAGCGAAACGTACAGCATTTGATGGATGTATTTTTCAGGCTGTCATCAAACATGGACATAAGTCACACTGGAACAGATAAATCCTGTGACAAAAGGCTTTCTAGGAAGCTGTGATGCTAAAAATAGTGAAATTGATGAAACACTTGCATAAGATCCTGAGCAAGAACATCTTCTTAGCGTGCCTTCAATTATTCTGACATCCAAGTTCAGAAGTGATAGTTCTGGAGAAAAGTCCACTATTGTGTGTATATTTTCACTAATTTCTAGATCTAATCAGGCTTTTTTGTTTATTATTCTTGAATATATATATATAATTTTAACAAATGTAGTGTGTGTGTGCGTGCGTGCGTGCGTGCGCGTGCGTGTGTGTGTGTGTTTTTAACTACTTTTCATGGGGAAGTCGTGGCCTAATGGTTAGAGGGTTGGACTCCCAATCAAAGGGTTGTGGGTTCTAGTCTCGGGCCGGACGGAATTGTGGGTGGGGGTAATGCATGAACAGCTCTCTCCACCTTCAATACCATGACTTAGGTGCATCGAACCCCCAACTGCTCCCCGGGAGCCGCAGCATAAATGGCTGCCCACTGCTCTGGGTGTGTGCTCACAGTGTGTGTGTTATTGCTGTTATTGCTTCATTTGGGTTTATTTTTATCACTTGGGTTTACATTGCTTTTGGAAAATAGGCTCAGGATGGCATTGACTGTCTGCAAAGCACAGTTTTGGAAACTCCGAACATAATCAGATGTGCATGGTGCAAATTCCACTAAATGCAGAACACTTGTTTACATCAGAATGTCACATTAAAAAAGCATGAGATGGAAAAGAAGCCCTTAATTACTAGGACTTAAGATTAGCTTGTGCAAGTTAGAATACCCATCCATCTGTGTAATTACATATTAAACTTTCCTCAGAGCTGTCAATCGTTACTGCCTGCGGGCTTTCACCAAAATAATACATTAGGCCCATCAGACTCTCCATTCGCACCCCATGCATATTGGATATGCTGATGGATGCAACACAGATTCTGTCACTTCATGGAAAACATATTACAAGGAATTAGCCATCACTCAAGAGTCAGCACCTTTTTTATTAACATCTCCAGCTAGTCAAACAACCTCTAACCAATGTTATGGATTTCAAAAGTCATTATGAATAATGACAAGGATTCCAGAAGATTCCCTTTATCTCCCTGTCCTTTTGGGATGTTAGGCTAAGCTGATTAATGGAGAATCAGTTTTAACTTAAATATGACAAGGGAATGGCAGGTCATTTAGATGTGAAAATGGCTGCCAGGATTTCTTTACGAGTGCCACCCAGCTGAGATAATGGTGTTTGGAGATAATGGCTGACAGGATGCCTTTTTTCCAGGATCGGTGATCTTTGGATTCGACATGTTGATGCCAAAAACGAGAGCGCAGTCCTGTCAAATGGATTATTCCACCAATTTTGTTAAAAGCAATTCTTGCAATCATAAAGAATGTCCTGCACTGTATTTCTTACTCCTCCATTAGCCTTGAATAAGTGCTTCGAAATCATGGGAAACTTTCGTCTGTAAATGTCTCCGCCAAGGTTATCTTGACATTAATCTATGTCTCAATCATGTCCGGGGGTTGTGCTTGTGAGAATGAGCAGCTCATTTTCTGCTTTTCTTATAAAGGCTATTCATTACGTCATCACAGGCTTCATGAGTTGCAATTTGTAGTTCAACCCACTGTTAAGACTTACAAAGCACAATGCAACCCCCCCTGGGTATGAAAGCAGGCGTGTACGTCTTTTTATTGATGGCTTTAAGTTTCCTCTTTGGATTCAACAGGGGATTTATCAACTACCAATCACAGCTCCTCGGTGGCAGGTAACTGGACAACAATCTCAAGCAAACAAAGCCTGTGTGTTCAAAACAAATGTGATGTCAGTTCTTTCAATGAACTGCCCTGAAATGGAAATTTCATTCATGAAGTTATGGGGTTATTCGTCGCTAATCATTTAGAATTTAATTTCCATAGCTCTGTCTCCGCGGGAGTGTACTTTCTGTGAGAATGTGGCATGATGGAAAGGTCGCAGGTTTATTCAAAATTCACAGGCTTTAAAATAGCTACTGATTGAGTTGGAAATTAGATGTGTAGATTTTTTTTTTTACTTAAAAACTTTCAATGTTTGTCTGGATAAACTTTGCTTTTGTAGTTTGCAACATTAAAATAATTTTAATTGAATTTCTTTATATTCAAATCTGAATTGCAATTATGCATACTATTGACTTTATTAATCTTAATTTCCTAATTGAAATTCAGAAGTTGAAGTCATTTTAATTCAGTTCTGAACTCTGCTTAAGCATTCAGACCACTGTGTGCAAAAATGTATGTTTGACCCAACTATTATTTTTTTCCCTATGTGTTTTACTCCAGCTTACTTAACAGCTTTGACATGGGATTCCATTGTACAACGAATCAATGTGCAGAATAATAGGCAAACATTTTACTCCCAGCATAGGCAATAAAGGCATTTAGGGATGGAGACATCTCTCAGACCCATGCCTCATATTTCATAGCAGTTTTATCACATTGTGCCCATTCCCCATTCTGCTTGTGCCTCTTTTTTGTGAAATTGTAAATCTCCCTGTGCTTTGTTTTTTTGCCCCTCTGTCTTTGGCTGCTGCCTGTCCACTCTCCATAGAATTAGGATAATCAGTCTGCTCATAAATAATGCCTTTACCTGCTAAATGTCGGTGGGGGGACTAAATGTGAGGCAACAATAATGCTGTACAGTAAAGGTCAAGTTAATCAAAGTAGAAAATAAAATACTAAACATACAAACAGTGGCATACAGTTGCTATTTTACTAAGTTTCTTAACAAACACACACATACACACACACAAGCTCCTTTAGGATTTGAAACCTTTATCCCTCATTTAGAATCTGCAACTATACTAACTTGCAGCAGTGAAACACAACTGCAAATTTTCTGTTTCTAGTTTAATTTAAGAAGATTTCTGTGTCTTTGATTCTCACTTTTCAGCTTTCTTTTATTCTAAATAGACAGATATAGCTTATACATATAAATAAAAAAAAAATTAACATTTGATACTACTGTATATGTTTTGGGGGTTATACAATTTTTTAAATTATAAAATTGTATAATATTTTAAATTGCCACATACTGTATACACTTAGACCCCCTCCGAGATTTATATATTCTAGATGATTTTATGTATTTTTAAAACCCTGTCTTTAATTAGAATCATCTGCTATGAATGAAGCGTAATGTTGTATTCTTGTACATCTGTAGTAAATGTATCGTAATGTCCTCATATTAGCTTGACTCAGCGGCTGGTCTTCTAGATGTTAGCTCTTTCTGTTTCTGACGCTTCACCCAAGTTGATAAAATTAGGGTGAAATTGGATGTGGTCACTGAGGGACAAGCAGACTGAGAAATCTGAATTAGGCCTTATTTGTATGCAATTTAAATTCGTTTCGGCCTGTCTTTGAAATGGCTAGTTTTTGGACTCCCTAAGAGGATTAAAAGCAAATAAATTTGTGTCAAACTAGGAGCTCGGCTGATGGCCATTCACTTGCATGCCAGATTTAAGTCTAGGGCTCTGGACTTCTGTCTGCATTGGGCACAGGCTTAGCATGGGATTTAAGTCTCTTTTGCTGCAACTTACCACTGTCCTAATACAGAATCACTTTAAAGCTGACATTATGGGAGAACTGTGGATGAAAACACATCCATATAGGCTGTCCAGGACTGGAAATCACTTCAGTGCACATACTTGATTGATACACCTTTTCTGTACTTGCTTTTAATAACCTTTAAATGTAACATTTATGAAAGTCTACATATAGTGTCTATCTTTTTCATGTTGCAGTTAAAAGTGCCAAGACATCAGTTTCCTCTATGTTTTCGGGTTCCTACTTTGCTTTAAACACAGTAATGTCACTAATATTTTTCAAATAACGTACACTTTGCTGATATTAAGTAAGACTGACATGGTAAAATCATTAGATAATGAAGATAAAAAAAGTCTGAGTGTATATTGAAAAGTTGTTTGAAAACATTTTTTTTGTTTTTGTTTGTTAATTAGAATAAAATTAGCTTTGCTCTCAGACAGAACAAATTAAAAAGACATGGCTAGGCTGACTGTTTTGTAATGGACTTTTTTCTTTTTTTCTTAATGGAAGTTTAAGAAAAAAATATTGTTAATATTGTAAAATAAAATCACTATTTAATGTCTATTATTTCTGTTATCACCCTGTCAAGTGTTTATTAGTAAACCTAATAGCTTTCCTAATGCCACCTTGTGTTTTCTATTGATGATCACATTACTTTGGGGTTTTGTCACATTATGCATTGCATACAAAATACATTCCATGTCCACTTTTTCTCTAATAAATTATATATAATACCTTACACAACACTTCTGCACAAAATGTGAATAAAACCTTAATAAAGACTAGTAACCTCAGACTGGCCTCAGTGGGCCACAGGCATTGAGGGTCCTCGTTTTAAAAAGGTCATAGTATTTAATGATTTTCTGACATATGAGAAATGTGCCATTGAGAGATATATGTGGTTCCATTCACAAGGATCAATAAATATACCAATTTAGCACATTTACAAGGTTTTCAGATTCTACAGAAGACCCCTTGGAGAATATTTTAAGCTGTATTTTAACTGTCGACCTTGTTAAAAGGAAACACTTCTTCAAATGCTCTGCTGCAAAGTGTGAGAGTATACGTTGCATTTGAAATGCCGACGTGCTTCACAGTCTTTTATCACACTACTGCACATTACTAACTGTGGGCGAACAGAGAAAGGGTTGGGAATAACAAACAAAGTGTCTGTGCTCCTCATGAGTTTCGGGAATGCTGGGGGTTGTGCGGTAGTGACAGAACCAGCAAACATGAAAGAGAGGAAATTAAGACACATCAGGCAAGTTTTCTAAGAATTAGCAGATCAAAGGAGAAAGGCAGGTGAAGTTTTAAGACTCATTTCCACTCTGTGTGTGGATTCAGCATAAAGTGAATAAGTACTGATATTGGAGTGTGGTAGAAGACGTTTTTGTAAATGCTGTGGCATGATGAATGGTGTGTTAAAGGAAATGATCATCTAAAAATGTTAATGTTGTCATGTAGGCTTTCAAGCTTTAAAAAGGGGATCAAAAAGCACCATGAAATTAAGATGAAGATGAATCATACTTGCATGTGTTATATTCCAAGACTTCTAAAGTCATGCTTCTAAAGCCATGCAAAGTTGCATATTAGTAAGTGTACATATTAGTTTATTAAAAAGCTCATGAAATCTGATAATCAAATAATTATTTTGAGCAGATCTTCTCAATTAATCAATTGATGCAGTTCACAAAACTGGTCTGATTGATTCTAAAGTCAGCATGAGGGTGAGTGTCATGATAAGGGGTTTTGTCTTTGTTCCCTCTGCACTCCATTTCCCATAAACCCCTGCCTAGGAACTCAGTTCAGAACCAGTTTCCTATCAGAAACGCTATAAAGGTTGCACACATCCACACACACATTGCTGAATATTGTTTAGCCTGAATCCTGTTTCTTGCCTTCGTGTTTACTTGCCGTGCATTCTTGTTTTTTAACCTTGGACTGTTTATTGGATTACTCTTTTGTCTCTCCCTGGATTGTACCTGTTTGCTGGCGTTTGACCTTGCCTGTTTCAACCACTCTCTTGTTAAATAAAAACTGCATTTGGATCCTCAACTCTGTTGTCATGCCTCCCACTTTACAATGAGTAAATAATGACAGTATTTACATTTCTGGGTGAACTATCCCTTTAATCTTTTCGAAAGATATAAAAGGAATAGATTATTTAATTTATAAAGTGTGTTTTAATTTAATATAAAATCCAGTATTCTTATTCTTATTCAGTAAAGGTTTTTTTTTTTTCTAGGGGTGGTGTTACAGTCAGTCTTAGACTCTCATTAGTATTTCAGTGGTCTGTTGTTTGGATACATAATTTCAAACTGACGCAGAGATCAATACATAACCTGCACTTAATCTAAACCTCTTTTTCACCAGCTGTCATATCTGTCGAAGCAGGCACAGCTTAACATTCCCAATTTTCTCTTCACTGTTACAGATCTCCAGGAGAGCATGAAAAACAAATGCCATCCAGCATTTTCCCTGACCCATGATGAGTTGTGTGGGATAAACAATATCACCAAAATACACCAAACACAGCCAGACAAAATATCTGTTGAGAGAATTTCCATATTTCAAGTTCTGGATGTAATCCACATCAATCATATATGCATTAAAAAAAAAAAAAAAAAAAAAAAAAAAAAAAGAGGAGTAATTTTTTCTCTTGCACATTTCTGCCAGCTTGCAGCAGTATGGTGATTGTGCCAGTCTGTCTTGGATAAAATGTTATTTGAACCAACACTTTCTCTCATCTATACTGTCAGCTTAAGAAATGTATAATTGACCACACACATTTATTGACAAAGCCCAATGGATTTGGAATAGTTTAAATTATACGGTCGGTGTAATTGGGTGCTTAAAAAGTTAATAACTTATGAATTAAAGCACTTGTCAGCTTTTCAGTGTTGTGTACATAATCTGTGGCCAGTGCCTAGTGAGCATGAATGTTAATGACAACTATGGGGACTTAATTAAATGATTTTCATCCTTTTGAGTGGTTTGAGTTTCAGCTGGAATGGTAACAACATTTCCAAGTTAACTTGGGGATAATTAAAATTATGCCTTTAAAAACAAGCAGATTCATTAAAGATGACTGTTGATTTGTCATTAAAACAGATTCCTAAGTTGTGCTTAAATTTGTTATAATAATAATAATAATAATTATTATTATTATTATTTTTATTTAATGCGAACACTTCTTTATTATGCACTTTGCATGCACATGCAAAATTGGGAACAAGAGGGAATAAATGTGTAAGTAACCACTATCCTTAGGCCAAAATGACATCTCCAATTTTCACTTACTGTTCCTAAAAGCATTTGTGATAAATGTCAAGCTCTTGAAAAAAAAAAAGAAAAAGAAAAAAACAATTCAGTTTGACATCAAAATTTCTTTTGTCCAAGTTTTACCCAGGCATTAAGCATTAGAAGATGTGTTAGGGCGAATCTGTCTCTGGATAAAGACGATTTGCCTTCAAATGATACGAAAATATGACAGCATGTTCATCATTTTTAATATTAACCATTCCGGTCTGGCACTTATTGGTTTGGTTCAGGCAAATAGCTTTTGAAATAAATAAATTATAGAGGCTTTATATTGCATTTGGCATCACTCAAGGCCAAACAGAAAGTGGTTGGCAGGAAACAAGCACATCTGAAACCATTATTTGCCATTCTCTCTTGTGGGCACCCAAAAACAAACTACAAAGAAAAGCTCTGCATCCCAACAGGGTGCTGAATAGATTATTCTCTCCCTTGGCACCTCATGAACCTTCCACTAACACCCTAGTAAACAATCCTACAACAGCGATTGTCTTCCTCCATCAACGGAATAACAAGTAATAATAATGGTAATGATGTCTATTCACTGGAGCCAAGATGGCGCCAATGGTGTGGAGTGTTTGTAAATCAGAAGAGGACCTCCCTGAGCTTCACATGGGCTGGGTAGGGAGTGTGGCTGCTGAGACCATGATAAGCCCTCTACCATGGCACCATTCTGGACAGTAAAATCCCTTTGCCCTGGGTATTGCCAGTCCGTGATAAGATAGTATGAAGCATCAAAAAACAGCCCAGGTATTAACCTGCCCATCTGCTTCTCAAAAGAATGCTGGGAAGCCCCAGAAGGGCAGCGGTGATGGGCTGAATCAGAGGCCAAGCTCATTTTCTGGGCCGTATGATAACTGCGGCCCATATAGAGGCAGAAAGATGGGCCCACGCTGAGGACTGGAGGATTTAGTGAAGAAGAGCTCACAATGTCAGCACAGCAGTGATGCGTGACCTACAAGCCAAACAGTGCGAAGAGATGACCCATGAGACCCATGTGTATAGTAGAGAAAGACTTCATTTAACATGCGCGACCTGAAATATGCCATCAGAAGCCATGAATTATAATTCAAGATGTCGTATTAAAGAGGTTTAATAATGAACTTTACTCTGAGAATAAATAAAAAAATTCCAAATGAAAGATCAAAAGTGCCAGTGTTCAATGACTACAGTCTGGAAAAGGAAAACAAGAGCAGACCATTGATAACTGGAGTATTCTTAATGAGATGTCTGGAACGACATTGTGCACATTTGCATGTGTGTGTGTGTGTGTGTGTGATGGTGTACATCAGGGTTGAGTGTGTGTAATCATGCATGGAGAGATACACTGTTTATCTTTATTTTGTTTGACACTCACCAATGCTATCTCCAGCTAGATGAAAGATAAAAGCAGGAAGGAAAAGAACACATTAAATAAATGACTCGGAGAGATGCAAATAGAAAAGAGGAGATAGCCAGCGTGTTAGATTGACCGTGGAGACATGGATACACCAGGGGCCTCTCTTGCATAACAAAATGAGCAGGCATAAGCTCATACTGTAGCTTGATTGGGCTTTGCAAAATAAACATAAATGTGATGGATCACCTAATCAAAATTAATGTCAACTAATATTAGCTTGTTTCACTTGTACGGTTTGAATGTCTTTTAGATGATGTTAACCCTAGATCCAACCTAACTATCAAACTTACATTATAAAAATATGAAATGTTAAAACTATGATAATCAAGCAAAGACTAAATTAAAAGTTTCAGTGATTGTGTATAATTGATATCCTTCAATTCTCACAGTCATGGCATAATTTCTACCACAACAAGCAAGTTTTCCCAGATAGAATGAATGTATTTCATAACTAAGGAGACAACATTGTTAGCAAAAATTATATATATTCGTTTTGTTCTCAAATTGATTAGTTGAGAATTGTGAGATATTGGACTGGTATCAACACAGGGATGACCTTTCAATGTTTGTATCACTACGCTTCCAGTATTTCTTACAGCGAGTGTCATGGCGAACACCCAACTCCACTACTCACAGCATTGTAAGGGGTCTAGCATTTAGATCACACGCTTGATGTGTTTGGCCAATCACAACGCACTGGATAGCCGACCAATCAGCACACACTTCACTTTTCAGAATGATGAACATTTTTAAATCACTGCGTTTCAGAAAGGTGGGACATACAGTAGCAACAATTATGTACAGCATGTGGAAAATAATGTTTTTTTTTTTTTTTTTACCTTAAACCACATAAATATGTTGCATTAGACCAAATACACAAAATAATGTTCTTTATAGAAACATCATATGACCCCTTTAAATAAAGTGAGAAATATTAATCATCATTTACTCACACTCATGTCATTTGAAACCTGTTTCACTTACCTTCTTTTATTGAACATGAAACTACTGAAGAATGTTGGTAATGTTTCCTTTTTTATGTTTCATAGTTTAGGTTAGGTTCCTGTAGCCTAAATGTTTATGTGTAATAAATTTAATGTTGTATCAAATAAAATATTTCCTTTTAAAGCTATGTTATCTGTTAGTAATTAAGTAGATTCTACTTAATTAAGAAGATTAATTAAACCTCACATTGTGCAATTAATTAATTGTCCCTTTTTGTTCCTCATAATTGGCCATGAAAAAGTACAAACACCATATAAATGTATTCTATATTTATCCATGACAGAAATTAGGAAAAAAGACATCACAGAAAAGCAATGAAAGTATAAACTCAATGTACTGTAGACTTTCCCGCAACACTTCAGTTTGAAAGTCCAAAATTACTTTGTGTTTGAAAACACAATTGAATACTACTTTGGATTGACAGGCCACCAGAAGTTACTTTTTTTTAAGTAAACTATGGTACAAGATACATCTACCATCCAGACATTTAAAGAATCTGCCCAAATCACTGAGACAGAAGGCATGCAGATTAGAAGGCGCTTCAGTTACCAGTGGGTTTTCAGGGTGACCACTCAAAGTCCTTAGCTGACACACATCTGACAGCCAAGGGCAACATCTCATTGAACAAACAGTAATGAAAGGGAAAAGTGTCCTCCCCTGAAGCAGCAGACTCCCCAGCCATTACTGTCAAGGGCTGGTGATTGTTCTCTCTTAGTAATACGGTGAACCAGTCAGAAATTCAATACACTATCTACATTCTTATTAGATGTGTTACTTTTCTAGGTGGCTGGAGCTAAGTTTTTGCCAGTGATGGTGTCTCTCAGTGAACTGAAAAATAAGACCAATGTTAGAGGCCCTAAAGGAATAGCTCATCCAAAAAAGAAATCTATTTACTCACACTCATTTCAAACCTGTTACTTCCTGTATTGTTTTTGAGGCACACAGAAGGAAAATCATGATACTTATTTCAGTGCAAATAGCTTATAGCATTATTTAATTTAGTCTAAAAAAGAAAGAAAATAACAAGGTTTTGCAGTTTCCAGAATTGTGCTCCTATCAGAACTCAGAACCTGTCAAGAGGAACGTACAACCTAAGATAATACATCATGTATATTTACATTTTGAAACATTTGTGTTAATGTTTCAGTCCTTCCCAGCTAATTAAACCATGGATTTTTTGTATTTCTTATATATAGTTCCTATAAAATTTGTACAAATGCAAAATATATTAAAGGATGTAATCTCTTTTTTTTCTTGTTTTTTTTTTTTTTTCAATTACAGAAATAGTAACAGATAAATTCGCCACTCACACACCATTATTTACTTTTTTGACAGTAATACAAATGAGGAAAAAAGTACACTGCATTCAATGGATTACATACTGACTGCCTTTACCAACGTCCTTCTGAAAAACCTTTACACAAGACACCATAAAACAGTTTTGAAAGTTGTGAGTTCTTAAAGACTTTTATACAGTATGTGCCTACACTATAAGTCTATCCCTCAGAACCTTGTTTTCATCCGCCTTAAATTCAATATTTAATTTAACCTGATTAAGTTCTATAGATACATGTAACAGCTTCACTACTATTAGCTACTACAATGTTCCGAAGTGAGTTGTGTATTTGTCTGTCTCACTCTCATTCTTTCCATCAGGCTTGCAAGGGAAGAGCCGTTTTGTGGTGTGGTCTGGAGGTGTACCACAAAGCCATTTATTTACAGCCCTCTACTTGTGCTAGTGTAAATATTCCTCATGAGAGCAGACGCTGTTACAGAAGCACCGCAGTTCATCAAAAACAACCCTTTCTTGTCAAGGACTAATGTGTAGGTGTATATCACGTCTATGAAAACTGGGCTCGCCAAGGGACCAGATGTACTCTTCAAAACCATTTAAATTTTTAAAGGGGAGAAAACATCGAGAACAAAACAATGCTAGTGATTTCACTTCTCAACTTAATGCTGAAACTTGGAGCGAACTACTACATTCTTCAGATCTCCGGCTAATCAAATAATCCCATTGTCTCCTATTATCTGTCTTACATTATCTCTGTCAGTGCCATGACTCATAGAGAGCTGTTATGAATCATTTGTGGCTGCATATTTAGCTGCCAGTCAGATATGGATAGTGCTACTGGAGACAGTGGAATCAAATTTGATGCCATTATATTACTACTGAGCTGTAATGAAGACTTTTTGATATTGTAATAAATGCAGTTATGAATGGATCGAGAGTGGATTTTAAAGCCTGTATTGATGGTGAGTGCTATCACTGTGAGGTCATGAGCCTCACAATACATTGTAAACCTTAACCTAATGAGCAGAATGAGAATGTATAATACACCCATCTGACAGAGATTTCTGGAGGTTTTATTTTCATCTGAAATATTCATTAGTCGTTCTCTGCAAATGCAAGATGAGAAAAGGAGGGCGGTGAAAGCGGGAAGAATGAAACGTATTCTCTTCTGACCTTTAGCCCCTTTCACACAGCAATGGCAAGAAAGTAAGTAAACTGCTTTAATGATTCGTGGTTCTTTTGCATTTTGATTAGCAGGAAATGGAATATTTCAAATGTACTCTGCTATTCTCTCATGCCTGTTGTGCTCTTTGCCTTTTATCGACAAAAACAACTCCTTTTGTTTTCCTCAGGTAATTTAGAAGAATAAACACAACCCCTCAAGGTGGGGGGAGGGGGTATTCTATTGAACAAGTTTGACTTTTGGCCCCAGAAACCTCATGAAAAGTGGTTTTATTTGGAAGGAAATTTAATGTGAAAACGTTTTCTTCCCGAGCTTGGCCAAGAAATGCATTAAACATCAAACACTTCAAATAAGTACAGAAATGCTGGACATATTTAGTTGGTGGTAATTAGCTTAGCTTTTAATTTCACAGTTTTTAAAGATAATGAACAGCATATGCCAAAACATTAAATAGCTTTGATTATCTCTGAAAATCGTGAAAACATTAAGTACAAGAGGAAAACAGCACGTGAAATGTTTCTCATTGCTCTCTTGTCAGAGAGGAAAACTTCGCTGATTATTTAGAGATACATTACTTCTCTCACTGCTGGATGTTACTGCTTTGCATGAATTTACACACTAGCACCACTCTCACAGGTCCACCTCAAAGACCTGCAACCAGTTTGCTTTAGCAGATGCAATGAGACCAGTAAGGTTCCTAGTGAATTTTCAGGGGAGTAGATCTTGACCGAAAAGGCTCGTCTGTGAGGGTAACCTGAATAGCTGTCTTCTCTTAGCTATGAAATGAATCACAGACTTATTGTAATAACTTTATTCTGTCACAGAGTGCTTGTACCTGTCAAAGCATTTAAATTGCAACACATTTCAGAGGGGAGTTGTGGGACCGACCCAGCCATGCTCTTTCAATGAAAAGACCCTTGAGCTGTGTTGCAGTTTATAAAAACAAAACAAAAAAACAATTGGGCCAAAGATGAATCCCATATCCCTGTTGACAGGAAGAACATACAATTAAGGATTAGCAACAATGAGAAAATCTGACGCATCCATTATGTCATATAAATGGTATTCTTATTTATTCTTATTAACTTATTATATTTGACAAAATATATAAAACAATAAGAATAAAATTTTGAGAATTTGCCATTCAGAATTATGAAGGTTACAAAATTGTCAATAATGATAATTAATGTGATGATATTAATACCTTAATATCATCATCTTCCAGGAAGTGACATCATAAGAAAACTGCAAACAACAGTATTCGCAATGGATTTGTTGAATCATCTTATATTTTGTGGTATTAATTGTTTGACTTTCTTTAAAATATTCCATTCTGCTATATAAACTAACAGAAATAAGTATGATAATGATAACAAATAGCAAATAATATGCTTGTCGTTTTTTTTTCCAGCAGTTTAAGTATCTGAGCTTGACCAGAGCATCTATATTTTTTTAATTCTTGTATATCTTGTATACTTTTATTGAAACATTTCCTATATATATATATAAAAAAAAGAGCAAAAGTTGCTGAGTTCAAAAGTACTGCATAACTGTACTGAACCAGGACTGTTGTTTGCTAGACTCTGACTTGGTGTGTGGTTTGTGATGCGATATGATTCAACATCATGTCGTGATCTCATAAAAACAAGTTTATACATTCTCTCTCCCACCTTCCATTGGGTTGTGACAGGCCTTCCCTTCATTTATGTATTTATCTGTCTCAACCCCCCCGTCACCCTTGCAGTTAATGGATTCCTGAGAGAACATGACTGTTCATAAATCAGTAAGTCAGGCTGTGTCTCTGTTATAAATGGAGTGATCCAGCTCGCTCACATCACTCATGAATCTTCAGGGTCAGGGAGGAGCAGAAAAAAAAGAGGGAGAGACGGCGGGGGCCATTCATCTGGAATCTGAGCTGGAATCAACTCCATTTGGCACAGAAAGGCAAATTGAAAAGCAAGTTGTTGTGGGTCATTAAGATGACAAGCCTAGGTCTTTCATCTTCAGACACACTAGAGTAAAGAAGTGCTATAAGCTGTTCTCTTTCTAATGAGGTACTTTGTCCTATCTTAAGCTATTTTAAGCCTTTTCTGGGAACCATCAATTCGAAAGCAGTAACTTTAATTTCTTAAAGCTGAAATGTGGAATTTCACTGTTAATATCCCAAAGAAAACTGGAAGGTTGAAATTTCTTCTAAAGACATGACTGCTAGTGTGATAATAATATGTTTTAATGAACATGAAGATAATATGAGTAACTTACATTTTTGACAATATTTTCAGGTAGTAACTGCAGGTTGCATCTCTGAAAGAATCAGTGTTTTCAGATTTAGTGAGTCATCTGAGTGAATAATTCAGTGGATCGCCCATTAGTCCTGAATGAATCAGTGTTTATGAACAAATGGCTTCAGGGAATTCTTTGGATTCTTCAGTCACTTTTTGTTCCTGAATGAATCATATTTTGAACAAATTGACTTTGTGAATCACCCATACAGTCAGTCACCTGTTTTGTCACTGAATGTATCTCTTATAAAAAAAAAAAAAAAAAAAATTGGTTGAATTATTAAATGACATGCTCATAAATACAGTGACTAGTATCTGTCCTGAATGAATCAATGTTTCGGAATGAGCTTTTTAAGTGAATGATTCTTTGATTTTACTCAAAGTCATTTGTTGCCAACTATACTGTTGTAGTTACAATACTTACAGAAATAAAATAACTCATACTGTTATCATTTATATTTTTACCAGTTACTGTTTGTCAAGCAGTTATAGAAATTGTAATGATTTATTTTGTTCAATCTGACTAAATATTCATCTGTAAAGTCAGATTATTCAGAATCAGCCTTTGCTCATTATTAAAAGCAGAAATTGTGTAGTCAGTTTTCATAGCACATAAATAATCATGTGTAGTTGTGCTTTGTGCTTCTTGCTGAAAGTAGAAAAAACTGTGTTAGCCTTGTGTTTGCATTTCCCCTTTTCTCACTGTCCTGGATCTCTCACCAGTATGGTGGGCACCTTAGGCATTATTTCCCAGGATAATGTCCAAATTTATTATTCATCAAGGCTTTCTGTCATAATCAATTCATTTCCAAGGGGGCTACATTCACTGATGTGTTTCTAATCTCCCCCTCCAGGAACGCTGAACTTTGTCATATCCAATTATACACTGTGAGTCAGCCGTGGTTAGATGTAGTTTCCTTCGCCCTGTTACACACACGTGTTTACCTGTGATGACCCTGTGATATTCATACTTTATGTATAAGCATGTTCTTCCAGAGACAACGTTTCAGACCAAAGAATGATGAAATTATCATGGTTTCAGACAGTGGACAATTCACATCTGTCCTTCAGTTTTTACGAAAATCAGTGTTGTCTCTGGTCGGAACTGAAAAGTCATTTTTATATTTTACACAAAATGCGATATTCACAGAGTCATTAGGTCAAGTTTTCTCCCTTGTTTTCCAAAACAAAACAAACAGCAGTCTTCCTTTTTTTTTGGCAGAATGCGATATATCTGCTCAACCAATCACAGCGCACCATTCCACGCACTCTAGACAGTAACGGTGGCTCTTTGAATACACCCGGCATCCTAGTTTTCCTCATTTACTTTGTTCTTTGTGATCAACAAACAAGGGCTGCACGATACATTGCCTGTGATTGTCATGCGCATCCCATCAGTAAAGCTGGTTCTGTGATTTATAGTACCGGTAAATCTCCATCACAAGCTTTCAGATGGAAATTATTCAGGTGCATTTACTACACATAGCCGTAGATCAGTGACAAGCTACACTATAACGTGGTCATTTCATGAATCGCATTCGATTATGAACGCAACATTGCGTAGCATATCAGTGTTTTTATTAATGCCATTTATGTTTTTGTTAATATAGCACATAGCACTAGTAAACAAAATTAATATAACATGGCAAAGATGACTTTTGGAAGTTGAATGTAAGGGAAATGTCATTTTGGAATTTTTGTGGTCTAATGTGATATTGTTGTTCATGTTCTTGTTTATGATGAAATTATATTTTATTGCTGTAATTAATTTATAGAATTAACAAGATGACCCATTTCATTCATTTTGGAAGCGAAGACAGATGAATGTATTTTTAGACCAGTGCTTGATTAGTATTGACCAAGTTTAGAGGCTGTCATATGTGGATCAACTTACTATGTTGTGTATTTTTTATCAGTTTCAGTTAACTTTAATAACTTTCATATTGATTCAATGTATTTATTGCAATAAAAAAAGAAAATGCATCATGGATTTATTGCATTAAAAAAATAAAATAAAAAAATAGTGGTTTTCATCTTGCCACAAGAAAAAACAGTTTTACACAAATTAATCAACATTGAGTTTTATTGATTTAAACTCTTCATTTATGTACCCATGTAAAATATACACATACTAAAGCAAGTCAGGGCAGATATGGTTTATATCAGAGTTGTCAGATGGATTTGTCAGTGTCCACTCAGCGACTGTCAGAGGCTCAACTGAACAGACAGGATTCTTCCTGTCATATAGCAGTAGAAAGTCTTACATTCCTCATATTGCAGAGTGAATTATTCACCGCTAAACCACACAGAAGCCAGCAGGAAATCTGTGCCACCAGAAAAACATAGGAAAAATCTTTTCAATGTGAATTCCATATGGTTTCTCTGCTCATTTTACATTAAACATCCCAAAATTACCAGTTTTCTCAAATCCAAAGAGATATTCTTGATAAAAGTTAAGAGTCAACCACGTCCTCCAAAAAGGTCTCATTCTAACACACACCCATATGTCAACGTCACGATGTGGGAAGATTTGCATAACACCCCACAAATGTTTACACAAAGATAGAAGGCTTAACTTTTATTCTCGCTGATGATGATGCTGCTGCCGCATGTCGTGGAGATGTGTGTTTTGTTGTGAAAGTGAAACTACTTTTTTTGGTCTTCCAAAAGAGGACAAAACTAGAAATCAATGGTGAAGTTGTATTCACAACATTGTTCCAGAACAGTTCAACCCAAATATCAGATGTGTGCAGTGCATTGTATGGAGGACTGTTTCCTGATCCTGAGAAAGAAGAATACAATGCGGGCTGTTCTGACTCACAGTCTGTAAGTATGTTTACATATGTAACAGATTTGCCACTGATGGTTCAAACGCAAGTTTAAAGCAGTGCATAGTAGCGCTTGTTGTTTGTGTTTCTCGGATCACAAATGCAGACATGGTTTTATGTTACACAATGCAACGCAACGCAACGTGTACAAAGACGTATAAGTCAGCGGTTCTCAATTCCAGTCCTCGCTCCCCCCTGCTTTGCACAAGTTTCTCTTATCACTTTAGACATTTGTTCTATTCAAACGTAAGTGCCCTGTGAAGTGGACATCACCGGATATTCCGCCATGATTCCAGTTCAAAGTGAATGTATATGTTCAATTCAAAGTGCATTGAAGTGTGCGAGACATGATTTACAGAGGTATAAAATTTCACACTTCATTGTGAGTGAAGACGTTGAGCAGCACAAATCCATGAATGAATGTTCCGAAGCGAAGTAAGCTTCAAGAGATTTCCCCTGTTTAAAGAGAGACATGCAAAATATTCAGAGCTGGGGGGTGTGAGGACTGGAATAGAGAACTGCTGGTATTGTTATTATAATACATAATTATGTCTCCACCGTATGCAACAATGTCTAGTTTATAATGGGTTTTAATGTTTTTGCTCGGCGCCAGGCCACATGGCATCACAGTATAGTAAGGGGCATAACATTTCTGTCAAACGCTTGAGGTATTCAGCCAACCACAACTGGATAGCTTTCCAGTTAGAGAGCTCGCCCTTCAGACCGATGAGCTTTGTTAAAATCTACACATTTCAGAAAGGCAGGGCATAGAGGAGAAACAATAACATACAGTATGTGGAAAATAATGTTTTTTTTTTTTCAAACTTAAACTGCATAAACCCACTTCATTACACCAAATACACAAAATAATGTTCCTTTAGCAACATCATAAGACTCCTTTAAAGGTGTTCTTAGCAAATTTCTATTATCTGTCCTGTGCAGTGCACTCTCTGAGTGCTTTCTTCTCCATATTATTAGACATGCCCCTTGCTGCTGATTGGCTGTGAATATGTCTTGGGACTCGATATGACACTGTGGTCAAAAGCAATTTAAAAATATAGAAACCATATGGGCATTTTTGCATGTGCCTAGGTGCATAATGTCCAAGAACAGAACCATGTGAAGCCATAAAAATGTCTGCTCTACCTGAATCCCTCACAACTGTTTTATTTCAGATTTTATATTGTTGATTTTTAACAGTTATTGCTGAAATGAGGAGTGGGAGCCGATTGTTCATGACTTCAATAAACTTGTGATCTCTTGCCATTTGTAGTGTACCAAAGTAAGGTTACTACACTCTATATTCTCTCTACATAGTCAGCTGTCCACCGTAGGTCAGTCTAAGGAACTGTTTGAATTCTGTAGCCTTGGAGAAAAAAAAAAAAAAAAACTTGCGACCACCGCATCTTTCATAACTGCATGACAATTATTTTCAGAAGTTATATTTTGGAAGTTATATTTATGATGGTACTTTACATAGTTTTTCTTAAAAGGTTGTATGCATCCAATGAAATCTATAGTGAGCAATAAAAACAATCACACTTGTCCTGTTAACAGAAAGCCCTGTTTTAACAAGGGTGATGATTTTTAGCACAGTCATGTTCCTCGCAGGTTAGGAAAGAGCTTGTCAGATTTCTGAGAGAGCATTTGGGCAACACAAATAATGTACTTCCAGCTACAGGCCTGCTGGATGTGACTATGTAAAATTCATGAAGAGCATTGATAAAAAAGGCATTATTTTGACACTTCAGCTGCAGCAGATGACAAGTTCCCACCAGTGCCAGAAAGCTGATGAAAAGGTGGATAAGGAGAACAAGATCAGAGCAGATCCACTGAGTATCAAAGTCAGCCTAATCAACTGCTCCAATTATGCAGCTAATGAAATGTCAAACACTGAAACTCTTCACCTTAAACATGTCATTAAAATGACAATTAGGTCAGAAAATAAGTTTGATATGCCTGAGAGGCGGTTTGAGACAGTATTGCCTAATTAACCTTCGATGATTGATTTGTGAGGGGAAGCTATAGTCACACTAAGAGCGCTTCTGGGAATGAATGGGTCATATGGCAGATCTGTCATTTCATAGTAAGCTGGCGAAAAAATAAATAAATCTAATCTAACAAAATGAGCTGTCCACCAAGGACATTAAGGTCCGGAGATGAGAGTTTCCTGTTTTCGTGTTCTCTTACTCTGTCCACAGTTTGAAGCGTGATGATTCAGCATAAAGAGATGTTGGCGGTGTTATTTTCCTTTGATTTGGATTCTCTGTGGGAAGAGCGAGTACACCCATTTGTTCCTCCACCTCGACATTTTCCTCTCCTGCCATCTTCCTCCCAACAGACGGCTCTCTTATTCTCTTTTTAATTATCAAATCAAGCTTGTACATAGGCGTAAAACTGGTCCAAAGTGATCCGGTTGGTAATCACAGACCATTTGTGACCAGAGTTGTTTTTTGCATATGAAACATTTAATAGACTGAATAAAAATGTAAAAAAAAAAAAAAACTAATGTTTCTACAAATTGTTGTAGCAATATAAACATTTACAAAGTGGCTGTGAAAAACCTGAAAAATGGCCTTTAAAGATTCCAAAGTTTTTGACATAATTATGCATCCATTACACAAATATAAAGACATCAAAGATCTGCATTTAACATATAGTGTAATGTATAAAGTTTGTATGTTTTATGCAGTTCTCTAAAGTTTTCTAACTAATATGCTATGGATATTTAATTACTTTGAGAGTAAATGTCACATGACACTTGTTCATAATATTTTTGTCTTGTCTTTGTCTTGTTTTTCAGTACAATCTGAGCAAGATACATTTATTGAGAAGCATAATTAAGATAATTAAGTCTTTTTCTGAAAAAGAAATAAGAGTTAATGCTTAAAACAAGAAAAAAAAATATATATATATATATACACACTTAATTTGAAGGAAAAATTTGTTTTTTTTTTTTGCCCAAGGAGCGGCTTCCAGATGCTACCCAGATAGTACAATACAGGAGGGTGGTGGAGCGGAGGCAGAACAGGGGGAGGGATGGAGGGCCATCCAGAAGACCACCAGAGCCAGACAGCTGACCTCCACAGTGGAGCAGGAGCCCAACAGGGTGGAGCAGAAGAGCACCAAGATGGAACAGACTGATCAGGAACCCACAGCAGAGATTGGAGACTAGGAAAAAACTGAGACACAAAAAAACAGACAGAGCATATACGGTCTCAAGGACCAAGGCAGGGAACACAGGAAATCCATTAATATTTTCCCTGGTGACAACTAAGCAGCCAGACAGTTCATAAGCAAGCTCACTGATTGAAACTGGACAGGCAAACGGTTTGAGGTTTAACTCTTTGACAAGAATTAGACAGGAAGACTGTTAAAAAATGGTCTTTGTGGTAGTGTCAGGGTTAACAAACATGGGCTCACAACTGGACTAATGGGGCAGATAACAGGATTCTTGTTTGGAACTGGACAGACTGGTTCAACATTAGACTCATCAAGGGAAATGGGACAGACAGGCAATTCAAAAACTGATTCATAGGTATATCCTGGACAGACTGACAGATCATCAGGCTCTAAGGCTGATTCAGAACAGGACAAGAGTTCAGAAATGGCCTCATCAGCCAGTTCAAAGCAGGTTAAAAGTTCATAAATGGCTTCCATAGCCTTAACAGGACAGGCAGAAGTTCACAAACTGCCTACATAGCAGTGACAGGACGGCCTCCTCGTCTGGAACGGAACAGGTGAGTTCACAAGTGGATACTACTGACACCTCTGGAGATTCTACAGAAATACCAGCAGGAAGCACGGAGTTCATATTAACATTCTCCTAAACAGGACAAATACGGAATTCAGCAACGGTTGCTTTGACCATGACAGGACAGACTAAAAACTTAAACTGCCTCTTTGGCCATGGCTGGGCAGGCAGAGAGTTCATAAATGGATACCACTGACACCTCCGGAAGTTCTGCAGTGATTACCGTACCGATTACAGTGATTATTTATATGGGTTCTACAGCAGTAATGTCAGGGAACAGGGAGAAGTCAGTAATGGTCTCTTTGACTACAACATGACAGGCTGGGAGTGTGTCACTGGGCACCACTACCATGCCAGGAGATAAAGCGAGTGCCTCCAACTCGGGAGGTTCTGTAGTGGTGTTTGCAACCCAAACACACCATTAATTAAAGTGATCCCCATCAAGGGAAATGCTTCAGACAGGGGAATAAGTTCAGGAACAGAAGGATATGAGTGGATTTGGAGATACCAGCTGCGTGTGCAGAGACCAGCGGTGCATCTCTCACACTGGATACCAGACTTGGATACCGAAGACAAAAGAGCAGTCCTAAATGGACTTGAGTCAGACGACAGCAAACGTAATCCAGAGGGCTCGACAAGACGGGTAATCGCAGTGATAATGCAGTGAGTGACAAACACAGAACAAAATTAGAGACTAAACAGCTAACACTTAGGAGAGTGAAAAATGGAGAACAATACTTAACCACTTGAGCAGGATCTTAGTGTTTGGTATATAGTGTGTGTAATAGCTTTCAGGTGAGCGTGTGATTGGTTACAAATGTGTGCAATCAGTGCAATGATGATGGGAAATGTAGTCCAGGGTGAAGTCTAACAGTCTGTCTGGTGTGAAAGTCAATGTAATGGAAGAGAGATCGCTGGTGGCTAGTGGATGGAAGTCCATGAACCAGATTCATTAAATCTTTAATATATATGTTTTAAGTTTTAGATTTAGTTTATTTAGTATGTTACTTATTACTTCAATTTAAACTTCAATTTTTGCATTTCTCCACAAACATCTAACTCCAACTGGGGAGCACATCACATAGACCTTAGTAAAGCAAACTGAATTTAATGTGAGTGAAAACGAGGCTGTGAGGGATAGACTTACAGTCTTTAAAATAAGATGCACTATAAATTCCATGCAATTTGCAAAAATTTCAACTTTCAATACTTTTCCAAGCATTTTTATGGAGTTTATGGAGTACGTCTGCTGAAAGTTTTTTGGAAAGATGTTTCATTGCCTGAACACCTGGCATCATCTACAGTGCTCTGCTGAACATAGTATACTACGATCCTTCACAGACTTGTTTTCATTTCTGTCAAAAAATAAATATAGTACTGCCCTGAATAAGGTCTAGTAAAAGTACTAAGGTCTATAGTCTTCAGTGATAATACATTTATTCATATACATAGCCTAGTTCTCTCACATTCAAAATCCCAACTAAACCCCTGCTAGCATTGCACAATATTTACATCAAAGATACAGCTAGCACCTCATAACCTAGCCATACCAATCATAATGATGTAGATCATTTTCTGTGTACACTTGCATGCTGCAATATGAGTTTAAAAAATGGACAGGGGATAATTAACAGACTCCTTGGCTCCTCTTGATGAGCTCTTTTCATTAAAAGCCCGAAAACAAATGATCTGCCTTCTACATTAGCATACGGCGCAATTCACTTCCGTGACGGCAAACAAACCATTTGCCATTTAATAGTCCTAAAGAGCAATGCGACTGTTGTGTGCTCACTCGATATGTGCAGCTGAATTAATTAAACAAATCAATTAAATAGCAAAAGGTGACGCCAGTTATTAATGAAGTCTTCCCATGGTCCCCTGCATTCTGTTCTGTCTCTGGCCCATGATTCTGTTGTGCATTCATCTGATAATGACAGAGCTGCACTGATAACCTCAATAGGATTTGGCTCATTATTTGTGAGCTTGTGTTGTGAATGCTCTATAATAGTAGGAATGCCTTCTAACAACCTTTCTGAGCCTGGCATTCCATTTTATATTTCTAATTAGTATTGTTGTGACTCATTTGTCTGTGTGATCAGGCACACCCTGACACAGAAGTTTCAAGTCATGTTTGGTTTTATCAAAGACTATAGAATACCCAAGACGTGTAACTCGTATAGTTTTGAATAGGAAAAATACAACACTTGATATGGCCTCTCAATCACAGGAAGCCCTGCCTTCTGAATGAAAGAGCCAAACGCTAATCGGTAAAGTTAGCGCATCACTGCAGCTGCCGTCACAAATTCATGCTTTTTTTCTTATAATCACATTTCTCCACAAATGACTAATCATAAATGCCGAGCACATCACATATAGACCTATGGGTATATGCCATGTTGAAATTCAAATACAATTAGCAAAAATCAAAACTTTCAAATGTGTTGTGTGTGACTAAAGTCTATATCTGTCGGGACATTTATTCTTATACATAGCCCAGTACTTCCATGTTCAAAATCCTGATTCAATAAGACAAAAAAGTGAGTTTTTTTTTTTTTTTTTTTTTTAGTTTTTCTCACTTTACAAAGCCTCTTCACAGTCCCTTGATAATTACAGAGTCTGGAATCAATTGTGATCAATTTAGTTTACTGATTTTGAGGTTGAACTGCGAGCAGATATTATATGAGATAATGAACCTTTTCTTTTCCTGTCAGAAGGACATTATACTGTTATCCAAAATCTAGATAATATGGATAGTTCATAATTCACAATGTCATATACTCAATTACAATAGTAATGATATACTTGCTATGTCTTAAAAAGTATCAAGGACCATACAGAAAGTTGAAATGTTAATATATGATTTTATGTAATAGTATCATTCATATTCTAAATTACTTGAATTTACCCCAAAATGTCATAACATGTGTATGAAATATATGACATGTCCATCTGTATTAATGTGCATTTAGATTTATGAAGCATTATGTAATGTATAATTTTTTTGTTATGTTATTATTATGAGGTAATACCACTAATGCCAACTCTTACTGGGCTCTGAAAAAAGTTAAAAGGCATCACAGTGAAATTCATTTTCTCAAAAACCGTAAAAGCCTTTTTAATGAGCAAAGCTAATGTGTCTTTCTTTCTTCTCCATTTCTCCTAAAGTTTTCCTCACTGATGAAGAAATATATGCTTGTCAATCAAAGGTTTCGACTAAAGGTTATGTCTACACCATTTCTAACTAAATAATTCTTACTTTTATATATACATAAATCACAAATATATCAGAAGCAACTGTCATTTCAATGAATGGGAATAGTAATGGATTGCTCTCTCAAGATATTATAGATCTTCGCATCATCACTTCAGGCAGAAATATCCTTTCATTGCCACCAGAGTACTTATAATTACCCCTAGCAGCAAGTGGTTTATTTTATTAGACGCAGCTACATTTCACTTTGATACTATATGCCACATCCTGCCTAGCTGATAATTCAGTAAAATATCTTATGTGAGATATGATTTATCCATTAACAAATGCCCCAGGTGACTGAAGAGAATTTAAGAGAATTTCCATCCTGAAGTGGCCAGTGATTGAACTGAATAGGCTAAAAGAGAAATAAAACTCCTGGAAGCAATTTCTTCAGCGTTTTATAGATACTGTATGCAAATGAGGTTGTGATTGATGTAAAATGTAATGACAGGATGTTATACATCAGGATGTGGACATATGGTGTTTAATTTGAAGTCATGGGCTGTTGATTGTTGAACAGCCTTCATATAAGGTTTGGCATAAGAGCTGTCAAAATCTATGTACCCCCAAACCTTGTTCAAAAAGTTTTAGTGAGAAAGCCAAGCTCTTTTTATCCAGATTCTCATTTTTTCGATGATTACAAAATAAAACTCTCTGCAGCCTTCTGAAATACTTTTTCCAAGTAAAACAAATATTCCCTGCAAAAAGATTACAAAAAAAAAAAGTCTTTGAACCAAAGCTGTGTGTGTGATTTCACTCTGGTTACTGCTAGATATCTCATAACGGATTTATTTTTTTATTTTACTTATATATATATATATATATATAGTGTGGCTGAACATTAATAATGCATGCTGTTTACACAATATCAATATAATGTCATAGTGGAAGGAGAGGAAAAACTTTGACCTAAAGCAACTGATTGCTATAATTATCTGCCCGTTGCAAGTTAAAACAGTGCTGGAAGTATTATCTTGTAAAAAGATAACAGAACGTTGGTAACACAAAGGAAGCGACAAGAATAAAAAACAATAGAACACAATCCTTTATCAAATGCGATAACATAGTCTATTATTTGTCACAGTATGCCACCGCAGCACAGAGCTGTTATGAACTGCTTTAACCTCTTAGTTAATAGAATATAGTTGTTCCAGACACTAAAGAAACAAAAAGTAGAACTGAGCAAATACATTAGAAGCAACAACGGAAAACTTCAGCAATAAATGAAAGTTCTGTCAGTAGTTGTTCCTTGTGTTGTTCCAGACCTATCCATGATATGACCACAGTTTCAAGCAGGCACAAACTTGCCATAAAAGTGATCTACAACTTGTGCACTATGCAGTCTTCTGAAGTCATACGACTTCATCGATTTTTTGTGATAATGCCCCTCTTCAGTGAGCTGTTACCCTCTGTGACCAGATAACTGAATCAGTGTCTTGAACTGTAATCCAATTGCAAAGAACAACCAGTGAAAATGTTAACATTTTCTCCTTTGGTCTTCCACAGATGGGAGAAACTCATACAGGTTTCAGGCAGACGTAAGTGTGAGCAAATGATGACAAATTTTCATTTTTGAGTGAACTATCTGGTTAAGTCAGTGCAGTGCTAGAGATTAAGCAATAGACTCCATACCTCTCTGCCTATGGACACATTTGCATGCTGTTCCCATCTGGAACTAACAGCTGTCAGTCTGGCTTACTCACAATCACTGTACAGTATATTTGCTTTTCTCTGCCACGGTCTCTCTCTCTCTCTCATTTTCTCTCTTACACCTTCTCTATGACTTCTTTGCCTGTTTCTCTCACCAGAGAGCTGATGAAGCACAGTGCACTTATAATCAGGGATTACGCATTTAGTGTTCCTTCTACCCTTACATGATATACTGCACTTGCTAGAATAATCCTGAGGCTCTGCTCTCCGGAGATGCACATAATTATTCATGTAAGTGCACAACAGGCAAAAAGTGAATTAAAGAATATCTTCAAAAATCTAGTTAGGTTTGTGAATATAACAAGAAAAACTGTGCCAGTGGGGTAAGAAAAAGTTTTTTTCAATGCTTTGAGTGGAGAATAATCTTAGTTAAGGATGGTTGAACTCCAGTGGCAGTTTAGCAGATTAAAATGCATCAAGAGACTCATTTATATCAAGAGTAGCCGCATATATTTCTGAGATGTAATTGAAGCTAAACTCTGCAGCTAAAGTCAGGGCCCAACAGGTTCTGTATTTGTCCTAAATTATTTGTCCTCATTTCCATTTCACATTGACAAAAACACATTGCAGAGTATTCCCTCTATGACATTTCTTTCTTCATTAAGCATTCATAACCCATAGGAATAGACACACAGCATTTTTAAAAGAGTTTTATTTTGGATGTTAATATTGTCATGTTCAGAGTTATTACAACATCATTTTCACCCAGGGGTTGGCCCTTCGTACAAGCAACCCAAAGCAACGTGACTAATTACATGTAATTAAGCCCCAGCTTTTTGGAGAGCAATCGCATATTCCCTTTATTGTATTACAAATGGGACCATTACCTCTAAACAAGGAAGGCTCATCTCTGCAAATCAGGTTAGAGAGATTCTTTCCAATTCAGAGCCCTCTTGTTAAATGTGCCTAAAATGTCATTAGGACTCTTCAATCTCATCTGTGTTTGTTTTAGAACGCAGATTGTAGAAAATCCTCTGCTGCAATTGACTGCTGCTGCCATTTCACAGTGTGTGGCTGGATTTTCAAAGAGGATAATACTGTATGTTATATTTAAAATGATTTGAAGCGAACCGAGACGTCCTCCATTTTCAAACAGGCCGAGAGACTTGCAAGCATTCTTTGTGGCTACCTGCTGGAGCATCTACTATGTGTCTCTTCGGTATTAACAAATTAGAAATTAGAAAATGCAAGTAAGGCCATAATTATTTGAAGCGAAAATAATCGTATAAACAAATGCAGTGGGAAATAAGGCCAGTGAATAAATTTGCTAAAGTTGGCAATAAACACAAATGAGGCAAGGAGACAAGTGCTCTCCCACTGAACATATTTTGGGTCATTAGGGAGTTGAAAAGTAGCTGAGAACATACAGCATATATGTAATTATATAACCACCATAACCTTTGCGCATTAATAGTTAGTCAAGCAATAGCGCATTTGTTAATTTCTGCACATGGGCGTGACATGCTTCCTACCTTATTAATTGTTTGTAATCTAAATAAAGCTGAGAGTAAAGTTCAAACTTACTAGTAATTTGCTGCACATCAGACTTCCATAGGACTACACTACTGTTAAAATTGTTGTTTTTGTTTGCTCTGCACACAGTAAGTATTAATCATAAAATTAAGGTTCAATCACAGATGTCACATGGACTATTTTAATGACTCCTTACTACAGTACCTTTCTGGGCCTTGAACGTGGTATTTGTGTTGCAGAGTCATAAAGCTCAAGTCAAATGTGACGGTTCATAAGATAACCGTCGGGGGGGGGCATAGTTTTTTTAGAAAATTTCAAAGCCGCACCCGCCCGCCATGCGCTGATTGTTTTGTGGTCTATGGACGATGCAATGCTTTGCTGATGCGAGCCGCAAAAAAAGCCATTGTCTGTTCTAGAAAGGATGCAGCAAAGATATTTAATGCTAATGCATGAGGCATAGGCCTACGCTGAGTTTCATTTACGATGAGATGTGCTCTAGTTCACAGTGCAGTGCAAGTGAACGCGGCGCGCTGGCGCTTCCATGTCACGGTTATCATTGTCTGCTATATTTGATTTTTATTTATTAAAATACATACAATTGGTTGATGAAACATTTATTAAAATTAAGATAAAATTTGTACAAAACGAAATTCAATTTTAAGAAAAGTTTTCTACAAAGCAAAATTTAATGAAGTGGTAAATATCATGCCTGACGATTTACAAAACTTCATTAAGTGGTAAAAACCATGTCTCCTGATATATTGCGCATCTTATGATCCTATCTAAAAAATGAAAATAATTTTTGATAAAAAATGTTTGTAAAAAATATTTTAATGACACGGTTTTGGCGGTTATAGAGTTCTAATGACAGTGTTCAACTATAACCGCCGGTCTCACGGTTATATACTTACCGTGTCCAATACAACAAAAAAGCCTTAAGCAACAGCCTTCAAAACAAGAATCTTGCTGGTACCCAGATAAACTTAGCACAGCATGTTGCATTATTAACCAAATCAGCGTAAAACAAGCAGGCCTAGCAAAAACCATGTTACTGAAAACTACACAAGCTTAAGCAACTAGCATATAACCCGATAGCTTTTAAGATTGAGCATAAAAGTGGAAAACTTCTTTCATGAAGACATTCAGAGATGAATGGAGAGTGAAATATAGCCAACAGTGGATGCTTGATCCCATTCTATCTTTCTTCTTTATAAACTTGTTCTTGAGGCTTTAACGTTATTATAATTAAGTCAATGTTTTGCAGGCTAAGAGTCCAGTGATGCGAGAAGTAATATTTATCAATGTGGCAAATACGTGTTCAAGTTCACCAAAACCACATAGGGAACAATTCCCTCTCACAGTATTCGAGAATACGCTACAAAATTCATTAAGAGGTGACACGATTTGTCTGTCGAATTTGCTGTCTAATTAACTCCGGAACAATGCGATAAAGCTGCTGAATTATACAGCGCGAACCTTAATCTAGGTATTGCTGAGGCAAAACTGACGTTTGATGCAGTGTCGAGATCCCGAAGCGCAGATGTTTTGAAAACATGTTTTCAAATCCTCGTTCACCGCACAATGTGTTGTGGGCAATATTAGCCTTTTATTAGCAAATATTATAGTTTGCATGGATCTGCGCTTTGAATTTCTACCAGAAATCAGCTGGTGAAGTGGATTTACTTATGTGGAGTTAACAATGTCATAACAAATGTTAGTAGACCCGGAACGTTTTCAAATGGGTGGTTCATACATTCATATGTGACCTGCCAGAACTAAGGCTATACGCTTAATTTACTCATGATAGAATTGAATGCATCCTTTCAGAATAAAAGTATTAAACAACTTATAGACCCTAAACTTTAATTACACTTCAATAATATTTATATATTTATTTAGCAATTCTTCCAAAACTGAACATATAATGATCTATAGTGGAATGTACTTACAGTAATTAAATTAATTTTTTTGGTAATTTGCTGTACATTTTGCTTCATACCTGTAGCACTTGATATGATATCAGATTTCTGTGGTTAGAAGGACAGATTTCATGACAAAACAATGAATAAGGATGATCCATATTGGTGAAGCCACAACATCATTGATTATGAACGTGTAGCTTCTGACTGGAGCAATTACGTGGCACTGTTGGTTTGTTGTTGCAGTGTCAGACCTTTTGGTTTGGAGCTAAACCGCTATGACCCAGAGGGGAGAATCAATATGATGTATAGATTTCACTCACTTACTTAGCAAGGGTGAAACACGTTTGTGTCGGTCAAGCCAAGTCATGCTCATCTAGATCTGTGGTGTTGCCGTCACCTCATTAAAGATGAGACAGTGCAAAGGTGTATTGAGTTTCCAGACTACTACAAAACAATTACAATTACTCGTCCATTAAGTCCTCTAGAAAACAAGGACTCACATTTCACAGGTGTCTGGTGTAAATGAATGTAATTTATCTGTGTGGTGTGAGTTGCTGCTTTTTGTATCTTTAAGCATAGAGGGAAGTGGAGTAAGATATGTCAGATAGATATTTCACCAACTATTCTAATAAAAACTAGGCCATTTTTGTTATATTTAGAAATAGTCACTGAAAAGTGATGATCATTTTCTTAATGCATAAAACTATTTTCCAAAGTAAATTTTCTACATGGCAAGCCAAATGACATTTATGTCAAAGATGATGTATACAGATCTAAAAATATATTTGCATGTTGGTGAACTGCCAGTGTATAATTATGTGGCTAAAGATTAGCATGAATTACTAAATGAAGCGTTTTCCCCCAAGCTGCGGGGGAAAGTGTGCCAGATGCCCGGTGGCTCAATAAACAGTGAAAAGCTTCGAATCCAAATGCAGGAACTACTTTTTGTTGAAATACTTTAAGTGGGGGCCAAATTTCTTCAAAGAAAATCCGAGAACTGCTGGCAAAGAAAATGCCACTATTGAAAATAATTGTAAAGGATTTTTATTATTATTATTTTTCCATAAAACTATATACCAAGAAG
The DNA here is from genome assembly GCF_003368295.1 of Carassius auratus. Taxonomy (NCBI): domain Eukaryota; kingdom Metazoa; phylum Chordata; class Actinopteri; order Cypriniformes; family Cyprinidae; genus Carassius; species Carassius auratus. Next base: position 52,649 of record NW_020528386.1, read on the forward strand.
CTATGGAGCAATTTCATATTTCTCTGCAACCTTGATGAATGGAATGTAGAATAAATATATTTTAATTTGGTCAGTCTAAATACAATATATATATATATATATATATATATATATATATATATGTTAACATTTCAAACTAAAAATAAAATAAATAAATAAAATATGACACCGTGTGTTAATGAATGTAAACAAGTATTAATAATGTAAATCAAAACAAATCTCTGATATAGGACAATGCGTTATTTAATATTGTAGTTATTTTTATATTTAAAAAACTTAACCTGTTAAATGTCTTCCCGTCCCGTATACGGGACGCCTATGTTGACTATACTATATTACAATCAAATCTAATCTAATCTTGACAAACTATACATCGTTTGAAAGGTCTAAGACTCCCAAATATATATTATACCAATATTTTTTGTTAAAAATTAGTTTTGACCTTTGTTTAAAAAAAGACTTCCTCGTTTCCTTTTTCTCTATCACATTTTAGAAATCATCAGAAGTTATATATCACTTGAAAACATAAAATCTCAAAATTCATCCTTTAAAACCCATTTTAAAATCAGACATTGCATTACCATGTAAATGGCACATGAAAATCATGTTACAAAATGTTTTCAGACATGAATTATAAAAATGTAGGTTTGTATCATGAACATTCAAGTCTATCTTCAAAAACGTGAGTGACATTTAACAGGTTAACTTAAAAAAACTGACTTATACAGCCAACCCTTATGGTTGTATTACCTGAAACAGGTTTTTCAAGAAGTCATACTACTTTAACCTTATGATAAAGATATTTTATAATTTCAGTTGAAATTAATGTCAATCTCCCTTGGATATTCAATGCAAAAATATCAAAAAGGTGATCCTTATTGCTCCTTATTTTAGCCTTAATGGAAACCCCTAGTTCTGGAGAACTATCAGAGGCCTGTTTCACCAAAATGTACTGATTATTCCATTGGCTGCTTTAAATGGGAATGATGCCTTTAATGAAATGGCTGCCATGGCATCATGAAAGCATTCTTTAAAGAGAAGACGGAGCTTTCAACCAGGAAAGGGCATGTTTAACATGAGGGGCTGTTGTCTGATCAAAACCCCCTTGTGCTCTCTGTAAAGGCATGACTTTAAAAGCACCCAGCAGGGCACTGCACAGCCAGACTGAAAATCAAGGGCTTGTCGTGATTTGGTCACAAGGCAAAAACATGTTACTTTGACACTGAAGGCCACATTCCTCGACTTGTGACTGTTTAACAATTACTAATGTATCATCTGCTTACTTAAAGATTTCTGACTAATATCTTGTCAGTTATGATTGATGGGCTTATGTACTTCATTAGCAGCACTTTTGGAAGATATCCATAGAAACCTTTGGCTGTCACATCAACAGATATGTTCACATTTAACCAGATTTTCACATTCCCTCGATTTAGCTTCAATACTGGGTTGAACGTTTCCACTGAAAGCCCAATTAGAAGTCATGTTTTCTAACAGATTGATAGTTCATTTAGATGATTCAGAAATAGCATTTGTGCTTCCTCTCAAGCTAAAATGTGAAATTCACACACTGCTTCTTATAATCTTTTCTCATCTCTTTTTTATTTATAGAAGATTTAGGGGTTTATGTCCCATCTGTCACAGTACATTTGCTGGGCTGCATTACAAACAAAATTAGCTAGATATAATAGTGGACCTATTCCTGAAACTTAGATGAGAGCCACATTTGGAGTGAACAAAACAGTTTTTGTTTTGTTCAGTGAACAAAATCAGTTTTTTTTTTTTTTTTTTAGTATAGATAATTGAACCCTATTTATTTCCACTATAAAGTAACCTGTTACGAATCCCTGGTAGGACAGAATGGCTCAACCCTCTTTGATTATAACGCATCCGTTTATGTGACAAGAAAACCAGACGTTGTCATGTTGCGTAATGCGTAACTGATGATCCAGGATAAAAATAGATGCAGCCTGTGTACAGGCAGTTGCAATAGCGCTGGTAGATATTTTGCCGCCTAATAAAATTAAATATTTATTCTAGCTCTTCTTACCTTTCTTGTTGTGAAAACCTTAAGTATATTTGCATTCAAATTGCAAACATTTCAAGATTGATATAAAAGCCATTGTGCAGTAAATTTGCACTATTTCCATATAAAATACATATTTTTGTACATATGTGGGTCAACGATATCATGCAACTATTCTATTAAAAAACATGCAATTCGTACAGTGCCTTCCATGATATCCATGTCTTTTCTTTCTGAATTAAGTCTCATTTGATGATTTCATGGGGTATAAAAAAAAAAAAAAAAGATGATATGAAGAAATATGAAGAAAAAGCCTCTGGATGCATTTTTGTTGATATGGTACTTATTTCTCATATTTAAATATTAATTTCTAATACTCTTTTTATTTACCACTACAGACAATGTCTTCCCTAAACATGGGGAAATCCATCTCACTGGTTTGTACACAGTAAAATATTGATAGGAGAATTGGGAATTGCTCCCCTAACTGTGTGCCAGCTCGTACCCCTGGTGACAGCTGCTTCCCCCTCAGGCAAACACTTTTGTTTTCTTGCTTAAGAAAAAAACTGTCGGTTTGAGAGCACAGGGGCTTACTTAGCCCACTGGGGTGTCCTCAGGATATTGCTAGCAAATGCAAAGCAAACAAGCTGCAATTCTTTAAAGCATTCCGCATTTATGTCATTATCCACCTATTCCTCCTCTGGCTTGACTACATTACTACATGTCTACATGACAGGGAGATCAGGCCATTGGTTGTGATAATGTATGGTACATTATTCCTTTTATTAAAGGGCCATATACCAAATAAATATAAAAGGGCAAGAAATATTGAATTGAACACATTTGCCTGATGAATAAGTCTGTGTTTTCAGAGCAAATCACCTGGGTGAATTATTCATTCAGAAGCACATTCAGATTTGACCAAAAGAGTTCCTTAATGAATCAACATTTTTAAACAAATGAATTATTTAGTGAATGGATTTTTTTTTTTTTTTAACTAATTGGTTTGTGTGAATGAGTCAATGTATTGCGCATAAAAACAGTTGCTTGTGCTGTTCCTGAATCAGTGTTGTTGAACAAATTAAATGAATGATTCAGTGATTCACTCAGCACATTCAATTGCTGCAACACACTGGTGTATTGATGTACTGTAACCCGCAGAAAGAATCTGAAAAAAATAAAAATACACACACCACTAATGCACAGAAAGTGCAAGTATAGCCTATATTTCATTAGAGGTGAACTATTCCTTTAACCTCATATTGTCATACCGCAAGACAAAAAAGCTTTGCCCTCTTAAATGTCCCCATTTAAACAGATTCAGCTCTCTATTTTAACCACGAGGAGACATTTTTCAGGAAGACCTTGAATAAGTGCTTCTGAATGATCAGGCTGTGCCTATGTTACATAAGCAAGCTTTCACGATGAGAAGAACAGGCTAGGTGAAAAAGAGCTCTCCCATTCACATCCATTTACAGGCATCTTTGCTCTGGGTGCATCTGTCACACAAGAGTTAGTTGAAAACAAATGGCATGGGAATGCCATCTACTTGTCAACTATGAGCGATGCGGTGCCTGATTTGGATCTAGCCACAGTGCATCGTAGAACTACAGCCTCTCAGAATGAATACGAGGGGAAATGGTAAAGATTGCTATGGACCCTCAGCTGTTGTTTTACAGGATGAGTCTTTTTTTTTTTTGTTGTCCTGCAGAATCTGTTTAGACTCATGTCAGATAAGATGATTATTACTTGTCCACAAATTTAATCCAAATACCACTGATAAGGAAGCACAGGGAAAACAGAATGTCTCGAATGTTAAATTTCCTAGCTTGCAAAACACTGGCTAACAAAACAGACATTTTGAACCAGGTCTACTTGAGATAGCTGAAGAGTTGAGGTGAGGGCCTAACCATTTTTGAGCAGTAAGCCATTTTGTAGTTTTTATGTTTTTTAAGGAAAAAAGAGATTTTCAAAATGACTGGATGATGTACGATGGTACCACATGTATTTGGATTTTTAAGACACTTCTATTTTTGCATCACAACACAAAAGACCAAACATTTTCAAAATCAAATTTTAAAGAAAGGTAGCACAAGCACAATTTTCAAGTAACACACATGAAGCTTTTTAGATTTTAATTATAAAAGAAAAGACATATGTGACCCTGGACCACAAAACCAACCATAAGTTTATATTATATATATATATATATATATATATATATATATATATATATATATATATATATATATATATATATATATATATATATATATATAAAATAAGCTTTCCATCGATGTATCATTTGTTAAGATAGGACAATATTTGGCAGAGATAAAACTATTTGAAAATCTGTAATCTGAGGGTTACAAAAAATAAGTTTGGATATATTTACAGTAAGAAATGTACAAAATATCTTCATGGAACATGATCTTTACTTAATGTCCTAATGATTTTTGACATAAAAGAAAAATCAATAATTTTGACCCAAACAATGTATTTATTGCTATTGCTGCAAATATACCCCAGCGACTTAAGATTGGTTTTGCGGTCCAGGTTCACATATTTTCAAAATAGAAACAAAAAGTTTCAGAATTAAATGTTTATGAGGAATAAAGTTATTTCACAGAAAATGTTTCATTTGTTTCTACTATGATTCTACTATGTTTGATATTTGAAATCTAATCAAATGAAATTCGAATGTTTCCCACAAGCAGTCCCAGTACTTTTTGGGGCCATTGTATTATACATATAATGGATATGTAACAAAGTCTCCTCCTGGTGGGTATATAACGCTGTGTGGAATTATCAAATTTTCATTAATTTTGTACATTTCATTTGTTCCAATGTTTTTTGTTGTTGTTTTCTTTTTCACTCCACCATTGGTCAGTGAGTCCAAAAGAGAGTAATGAACAATTGATAGACCTGTGAATTAGAAAACGCCATTCAAATGCAGTGCCATGTTTTCTTTCAAGCTGTCAGTTAACAATTCATGCTCAGAGCTGTCATCCTTCAATACAAATCTTTACGCTTTGCTTTCACACAGGTCTGATTGGCGGCATCATTATTTTATACTTTCATCCAAACATCACAAATACTAAACCTCTTGGTCACAAGCCACAGGCCTCTATAACACATCTCAATGGAAAAAGACGAGCAGCAGAGAAATCGTCTTTAGCATTCTCTGCACGAATCATTAACTCCGACGTACTTTGTTAACAGCAACTGTGACTTTTATTAAAAATGATACAAGCTTTCAGCAGCAGAATATTCATCTGCATGTAAATAATTCCTAAGGCTGGAGAAGGAGTGTGCGGTTTGCTCACAGCTGTTTTGCATGATAGTCAAATCTCTCAGGGCAGGGTTAATTGACACATTTAGTGCCACAAAACGCACATGTATCTGCTGTTTGCGCTCTGTTTGTCAGCCAAAACGCTTGCACTGCAACCTGGCTCTCTTTGTTGACTCCAAGACGAAAGTGTGGCTGGTAAACGGGCCGTTCTGGTGCTTTAAAAAGCAATTCAGCACTGCTGTACAATCGCTGGCTTATGTTGGGCGAATGAAGCGTTCGCACCCATCCTGCGTTACAGACTGACTCAGCATGTGGCATCGTGTGATCTCAGTTTGTCTCTGCTGTGACGGTCCCCCTGGAGTATTTTACAAGGGTTCACAGAAAATGAGCAAATGACTTATGCAAATCGAAAAGCAATTGAAATAACCACTGCTCTGACTCGCCTTTTCTGCAAAGATGAATGTGTTCTTAATGATATGTGGCAAATTTAAAAAATTGCAGGTCAGTGCAAACGGACGAGGTCAATGCCAAGTGATGTTGTGATAGAATTGTCTCACAAAATATTAGCAAACTTTATTATGAAAAGGAATGACTCCAAAGTGCCTTCCATTTTCTCAAAGTTGCCTAAAAATGCTGGAAGAGATTTGTAGTACACACTGGTCACACAACACGGGGTAAGTGCAAATAACATTGACCTTAGAAGTAAATATGCAGAGTATCAGAAGCTTGTTTGATGTTTTTCTCAGCAAATAACATGCCTGGGTGATTTTCATGTCTAACAAACACAACTTCTCGGAAACAGCATGTAAGTGTGCAGCTGTTTCACAAAACTGCGATCACCAATCAGTTTGATCATATATCAAATTGTGCTTAGCACAACTGCAAACACCCTTCATGCTGTAAACTACATTAACGTGGGTTTAAGTGGGCTCTCAGGCGTGTATCTGCCGAAGACCGGCGTTCTGAAGCCAGCAGGACAAGAATGAAGAGATTGAGCAGCGGCTTTGGTATGTTCTCACAACCCAGAGCCTCCATTCCTCTCTCACAGCTGTGTTTATAACCTCTCATGTACAATCTGAATGCACCCAAGAGTCCTTGGGTAATAAGTTCCTCTTATTCCACCAAAATGGTGTTGGTGCTTGACAAGAGGTGTTGTGAACTTCGGTCATTTCCTCTGACTTGACAGCCAAACTTTGACATAACTGTCATGGCAGTCTTACGCATGTCCATAATACACTTTCCAAAAAAAAAAGGTACTAGGCTGGCACTGGAGCAGTACATAAAGTACAAAAGCTAGTTACATCTTTGTATATTATTTACCCCTAAATGGTACATATTAGTACTTTAAAGTTATATCTTAATAGTTTAAAAGTACATAATAATACTTGAAGCGTAGATATTAGCACGTTTTCTGGAGTATTGCTTGCATAAAATACAACCCTTTCTATTAATGCAGCTTGCAAATTAGAACACTATGAATAATTCAAATCTAGAACAAACTGCATTAAGGCATAGAGGTGGCTGAACTCTGTTGCGCAAAAGTGATCATTTTGATATCCAAGATGTTCTGGCAGTGGCAAGGGTCGAGTTTGTCACCATTCCAGAATGCATACATTTAATCAGATCTGACCTTTTGGTACAGCTTCTGGGCTTTTCCAATGTGGCATGTCATTTAATGCACCGTACTTATCCACCATCTCTGTGTAATTCGTCTGTAATCACAGTGATTTTTGATTTTGTGAGGGTCAACAAGAGATGGGAAAAAAGCACAGCCCTGTCTACATTTGTCAGCTTAGCACAGCAGCCAAGAGTTTTCTGGGTTTGCTGTCTTATTTTATACAGTTCCTCCAGACTAACACATACACTCATAACAGCACTGCTGTTTTATAAGAATCAAACACAGAGGTGGATTTTATTGCTTTTATTCTATTAACAGTGAATTGACAAGCATGAGACTACATTTTATTAGCATAAAAAATACTAAAAATTCAGTGCATTTGTGGCACTTCGAGTGGTTCATTTATATGGATGGATAATGCACAATTTGTATTATTCATGCTAAATTTAATTCGCTTTTACTTACAAATTTCATATCGGAACAATGAATGACTATGACAATTTAAGTTTAACGGATTTAAAAACAGTTTGCAGTTCTAGGACATATACATTTCATATATTCATAAAATTGCATGGTATGAAAAATGCATAAGGATAAATTGGCGAGGGGTGGAAAAAAATAAAATTAAATAACTACATTATTCAACAGCTATTTTTGAGGTATTTTAGCTTAATACAGTTTGTTTGCTTTCTTCAAAAAAGATTCAACCAGACTAGGGTGGTTTGCTGGTCTATGCTTGCTCAGCAGGGCTCCAAGCTTGGCCAAGCTGGTGTTTAAACACAGCTTTTTAGAGTCATATTCATTAATGAATTTATTATTTATTTACTTGTTCATTTGTACCAAAACAACCTCAATCTATTCCCTTTCACACCACATGATGTGCTTCTGGCACAATTCCTAATGGAAGACTGGAAGACAACTGAATGTGTTGAATGTGGATCAAACGAGAAAAAAGAATGAGGGTAACAAACTGTAGCTTGCAGATGGAACTGCAATATTACACTAAATATCAGAGGTGAATACCCTTCAACAAGATCAAATAAACATCAAAAGCTTCACAAGATCCACAACTTTCCTGCAATTAGTGGTGCTTGTATCTTTCTACTACCAGCTGGTAACGAACTTGCTTGTTAAGCAATGGTGATTTAAGCAGACGTTTCAAATGACTGCCATATGGTGAAAATGTTTTCAGGTTGTGTACATAAAAAAAAAAAAAAAAAAAGGTTTGTAATTAGGCTTTAAAGTTTACCACAGAAACGTGGGCCGTCATGTGTTTTGAAATCCATTTTCAACTCTCACAAAGCACTGACCTGCCCAGACTTGACTTCAACAGAGAATCATGCGTTCACATTATCAAGAGTCAAAGGGTGAGAGTATTCTTAGCATGACTGCACAAAAGCATGGAAAGCCTTTTCACTTTGCTTTCACTTTCTATTGATATGATTTCTTTCTTCAGACACCAGGGAATAATAATAATAATAAAAATAAATAAATAAATAAAATAAACTCAGCAGCTATGTGCCAGGGTAAATTCATGATTCACTAAAGGTTGACTAGACTGAGGCCTCAAGGAAATGCTCCATTTGAATAGTTTAGGTCCTGTTAATGGTGAAGTCTGAGATTAAACACAGTACATGTGTAACACCTGTGTCGATTGACAGGCACTGACAATATATTAATATCAATTAGGGGTGTGACGGTTCGTATATAACCGTGAGACCGGCGGTTATAGTTGAACACCGTCATTAGAACTCTATAACCGCCAAAACCGTGTCATTAAAATATTTTTTACAAACATTTTTTAGATAGGATCATAAGATGCGCAATATATCGGGAGACATGGTTTTTACCACTTAATGAAGTTTTGTAAATCGTCAGACATGATATTTACCACTTCATAAAATTTTGCTTTGTAGAAAACCTTTCTTAAAAACGAATTTCGTTTTGTACAAATTTTATCTTAATTTTAATAAATGTTTCATCAACCAATTGCATGTATTTTAATAAATAAAAAACAAATATAGCAGACAATGATAACCGACATGGAAGCACCAGCGCGCCGCGTTCACTTGCACTGCACTGTGAACTAGAGCGCATCTCATCGCAAATTAAACTCAGCGTAGGCCTATGCCTCATACATTAGCATTAAATATATTTGCTGCATCCTTTCAAGAACAGACAATGGCTTTTTTTTGCGGCTCGCATCAGCAAAGCATTGCATGGCCATAGACCGCAAAACAATCAGCGGATTGCGGGCAGGTGCGGCTTTGAAATGTGCTCAAAAAACGTTCACGCGAATGATGAGTTTTGTGACAGATCTCCTTAATAAACGGAGGTCTGAAATCTCTGCCCCTTTACCGATCAGAGCGCGCGCTGACACGGAGTTAACCCGCTATCTCCAAGAACAACCAATTGACTCTACGGCAGATCCACTAACCCCCCCCCCCCCCGACGATTATGTTCTGAACCGTCACATTTGACTCACGTCATAACCGTCATCTCCAATTCTGAAACCGGCACACCCCTAATATCAATAGGCCAATATGTTCGGCTCGGAAGGCAAAAATTAAACAGCTCAACTTTGTGGGCAAATAAATCTGTATTGAAAATAAATTGGTTGTTTGTAGAGAATAAAGTGAAAGAAAAAAAAGAAAAAAAATTATTTCACAGTATTCACAGTTTCAATTGAATGACACTTTGTAATGACAAAAAAAAACAATCAAATTACAATATATGAATTATGCATGGACTAATCTGGGTGCACCCAATAACTATATAGTTTAGTTAGACTGCACTCATATAAAAAGTTCACAATTATAACTTTTGACAAGATCAGTTAACTCAAACAGGAAAAGAAAACGTTTTGAAAATCAAAATGTTACAAGAGCAATTCAGGATATTTTGATTCAATAAAATTCAAAAAGGTTTGGTTCAATAAATTCAATTCAAAAGATTTCAGTGCAAAGATTCAATTAGGCTCGATTCAGTAATCCCAGTTCAAAAATATTCAGTTCCAGTGACTCGGTTCAAAATGGTTCAGTTCAATAGATTCAAAAGGAAAAATGATTTGATTCTCCGGTTCTGCAAAAACTCAGTGTGGTACGGAAAAATAATACTTTCCGTCTTCACAAAAACACTCCTCTGAGCGGTTTCTCGAAGGAAAAACAAAAAAATGTGGCTCAGTTTGTGTGAATTAGCAGGTAATTGGAATTTTCCTACCCGTTTCCTGGGTTAGATTCAACTGTTCCGCATTCGTCTCGTGTGAGCTGACTCGCCATCTCGCATCGTCCTCAAAATTGAAATGATCGGAGTTCCAGCATATAAAAATAACTGACCTGTATATATACACAGGCAACATTAAGTACAGAGAGCATTTGTTGGCCTGCTAAACATTTAACAATAACACTTTCACCGTAATTCAACAACTCAGTCGACATTACGCCATCTAATTAAACAATAAATAACATCATCATCATACAATATGAACACTTGCAACACATACAAGTTACTGATTAACCAACAAACCTCTTCTAACTTGTTATAAACCAGAACTCCTCAGTATCACATTATCTCTCACTCAAATACATCATTGCACATATCTGATTGCATATATGACTGTTTACACAGTACAAAATGTGTACTCACCAAAATTCAAAGAAATAAAAGCATATACTTTTATCTTCTTTGACTCCTCTTTTTAGCTCTTGCTCAAAGTTATACTGTTGCTAATATCATTAGTTTCTTTGAAAAGAAAATGGCTTCTCGCATACTGCAACTAACGTGGTGGGGCGGGACTTCAACATAAACCTCACTTAATTGGACAGTCATTAAAATGTCAATCATCACACTAACTTACTTTTCACTTTGATTTTATATTTTTTTGCACTTTTATTATTAGTATTTTTTCTAGTTTATTATTTTAACACTCTTTAATTCCTTATTTTATAATAATTTTAAATTATACAGGGTTACATCTGGATCAAAATTCTCGACTGTTTAGGAAACACATTCCAGGTACTGTACAGGTATGAGTGACAGAGGCAAAATTAGCTGAGAATTTAATACTCTGAGCCTATTAGTTATTAAATATTCTCACTGGAGGACCTGGATTTCTTGGGATCGCAAGAAGACATTCATTTTCTGGGAACAGCAGAGTCCAGGAGCATCACATTTTATACCACACTTGGCCAGTGAAAAGGGATAGTTCACTCTAAAATGCAAATTCTGTCAATTACTTTCCTCATGTCATTTCCGAACACATATTACTTTAAATATTATTTATATATATTTAAATATCCTGGTCACCGTTTTTCTGTATAATAAAATTAATTGAGGACATGATCAAGATGAAAAAAGAAAACGCCCTAAAAGTGATGCACTGATAGCTTTGTGTGAAGAAAAATATCAAAATGTATATAATCATTCACTGTTGTAACTGATGTCTGGTTTGTAAATGATTCATTCTTTTGAGTTGGATCTTTTCAATGAATCAGTGGAGCTTGTTTGCAAAATTTGTCTGGATGTTTCATACTGTAGCAACATGCCCCGTCCCTTTCCTTTGCCATCTACCTGGGTGGAAATACTGGCCTGATGGAGAGATTCCTGAGAGGAAGAGTCGTTGCGGTCCGCCACTCCACAGGCCGAATCATGCCCTTCCACCACAGAATCCCGCTTCAGAAGATCAGGAGACAAAGTGCTGGAAATGGCAACTAAGAAATCCACAGGTCCGCAGTGTGCTTTAAGAGACATCATCCCTTTACCTGTGCCACAGTGAAACAGAGCTCAGATTGCTTTAATCAGTAAAAAGCAGCAATGCCAGAGGGACAGGGAAACCTTAAAATTTGATAATTGATTTCCATTATTACACATTTAAATGAATATTATGGTAAAACTTTCTATGAAGCCCATATTTATAATCAGAGGTGTCAAGTAACGAAGTACAAATACTTCGTTACTGTACTTAAGTAGAAATTTGGGGTATCTATACTTTACTTGAGTAATTATTTTTCAGCCGACTTTTTACTTCTACTCCTTACATTTTCACGCAAGTATCTGTACTTTCTACTCCTTACATTTAAAAAAATTGCTTCGTTACTGCTATATCATACCGGATTGTTATCGTTCAGAGAGAGAGAAAGAAAAAAACCCTATCCAGATAAATCGCGCCATTAGGATGGAGTGAATTTGATTGTGGTTGGATGAGAAGTATAAACATATACCATTCCGACACCCTATTGGTCCATACGCGATCCATCACACCTGCACATGACACAAGTCACATCACACTGCATAGACAGTTTTGGGTTCGTTTATCAAAAAATATATTTCTTAAAAGTAGGTTGGAACCAGTAGTATCCGATCGCCTCAGAGTCAGTCCGCTTAAATTTCAAATGAAACCGGCGTCAGACCGAACTCCTCTCCGTCTTTCAGCGCGCTCTTCAATCCGCCGACCACGGTGGAGCAGCGTGAGCTCAAACAGAGACAGAGGACACAAGGTGTGTGTTTACCTATAGATTGTTAGAATATCTGTATCTGTGAAGTTCTTTGTCATAAATACAGTTTACAAAAGGTCACGATCAGTCGGTTTCTCATCTAGTGTAAAGTTTTCGCTTGTCACCGCTAATCACGAAACAGCTGTTTCCTTACACTTATTTAAATATACTTCATTTAATCATACGTACATACACTGCTGTGCAAAAGTCTTAGGCAGTATTTTCACTTAAAAGAATGGTGTTCGGCCAGTTATTTATATATTTTGCTGTAGAGTGTCACTGTCAGTATAAAATATCAGTTTACAATTCCAAACATTCATTTTGCCATCGTCAAACTGCTTGTGCATTCAAAATCGCACTAGATTATTATTACAATTAATGGCAAACTACTGTCCTACTGACACATTGCAGCAAAAGATATAAATAACTGGCTTAAAACCCTTTTTTGGGGTGAAAACACTATTCTTTCTTTTCCATAAGACTTTTGCACAGTACTGTATTTTAAAAACGAGATTGTTGCTACTTTATAAAGAATGAGCATACAGTCATTCACAGAACTGATTTAAGACAGTGACAGACAGCACTCATCTTAACTAAATATCAGAGTGAGTGACAGAGATACAGTAGAAACATTATGTGTACTTTTGTATTAAATAATGACCCAGATTGTGAAATACATTTATTAGCCTTAGATTAAGGGAAGCACAACTTGGGAAATGAGAGCATCCAAGGTGAAAGCTATGGATTTATTTTAATATTTGTAATGTTCTTTAATGTTATCCATAGTTTTTTTTGTAGTTCTTTTTTTTTTTTTTAAGTATCAGTTCAGGCACGTTGAGGCGCCAGTACCATTTTAAAAGTATCGAAAAGGCACTGGACCCTACTTAAAAGTTATTATTTATTTCTCACTACTGGCTCATTTGCCAAATGGGTGCTTTCTCTTCGTCCTCCACAAATTAAGCTACTGTAGGTAGTTGGGTAGTGAGACGTTTTAATAAATTATCGTTTGCGATTAATGACGCAAATGACAATGTTGTGATATCTAGGCTATAGAGCATCACAGTCCCACCCACAGCTGGTGCCGGAACTAAAAATTCAATGCAATTTCTGCATTGACATTTGGGGTATAAGCCATTAAAACGTAACCATACATGGTAGACTTAAAACCAGCTACGGCTGTACTAAGCAACAGTATATGCTCATATAAACGTAAAAAGATCATGGGGGCACTAACCTTGTTTTGATCTAAATGCCTTTTATTCGCTATGTCTTGGCTAAGTACTTCATTACCCACAATCCTGAACAATCCCACAATCCCACAGTGATGCATCTGATTGGTGGAGCTCGTATAACCGTCTGGTTAAACCCCTTGAAGGTCCGTGAAGACTGAAGATCATTAATAAAAAAATAAAATAAAATAAAAACCTGTATTGCGTTTTTGCACGGTAGACTTATCAGTGCAATCATGATCTCCTTGGCTGCCATTGAGAGTTTTGCAGGGAGGTTGGTAACTTTAGTTAGCATTATCGTCCACTTTAGCTAGGCTACTGTAGCCTCCATATGAAATGAGTCATATCAAGCATTTTATAATGCCACTGTCAAAACAATATTTAGCCTAGACATACCTTTTTGTGCATTTACTGAACATTTGTGTAATGGCAACGACATGTGTTGACAACTGAGCAGTGATTGCAGTCAGATACAAAGCACTGCACCATTGCTGACGTTATCGTTAACCACTTTCACACACGCACACAATATAAAATACACGATGATAAAATAAAAATCAATACACAATACATATATAAAACACTATTTATTTACACGATTAATACTGAAAGAACTGCTATTACTGCACATTCACTATATAAAATAAAATTCACTGGAGGAAAAAGTTTGCGCGAGCGGCCGTCATCAGATTTGGATGTCGCTCAAAAGGCTCGTTGCCTCGTTCGCAGTTGTGGCTTCAGTCGAATTCAATGGGGCGCGGTGGTTTATGGGATGAGTAGTTCCTGCGCTCGAAATGAAAATATGTACACAGTCTTGTACCTTTGACTTTTTTTGGATTTTGTCTTAATTTTTTCACTTGAAATGATATGTTATATGCTTATGAGTTCAGCCGTAGCTGGTTATCCTCACACATGCTCTAAAACTCTTTAGATACGGATTTTTCCGAAAGTGAATGGGAGAAATGAATGGGAAATTTACTTCCGGCACCAGAGCTCTCTCGGGCTGTGGGTGGGACTGTGAAGCTCTATATCAACTTTGTAACTCGTTACCCTCCGAACACTGGACATAGCAGACGTATGTACCGAATACAAGAAGCTATCAATCAAGAAGGTATCAGGATTATGAGTTATTTTTCATTTTTAGTTTTTGAATAATCACTTAGATTAATCATTCATTTTGACAGCACTATAATGTTTATTGTAAATAGTCAACCACACAAGAGTAATTGTTTCTTAGCCTGCACCAATGTTCTTGTCCATTGCCCTCACAGAGTCCTGCAGCTAAGCTTGGATGTACATTTACATTCCATTCAAGGTTATTGATGACATGCCTCTGAAGTTTGACTTTTTGCACCATAACAATACTTATTGGCAACTAGTCATCATATCTCTAGCTCTTTAATGTATTTGCATTGTACTAAAATGAGTTCATTTTCAATGGGCATATATGTGGCTGAAACAGGCAGCCTAGTGCCTCCCAAATTTTTCAACATGAACATTTTAATATAACATTATAGTCATTATGGCCTTTAGAATTTTTTTTTTTTTGAGGAGGTGGGGTAGTGCACAATAGGCCCTTGTGGCACGGCCCAAGCTTTTGTTCTTAATGGCATTTTTTTTCCTTACATTACTTTTACTTTTATACTTTAAGTAGTTTTTTAAACCAGTACTTTTACACTTTTACTTGAGTAAAAAGCTTGAGTTGATACTTCAACTTCTACAAAAGTCTTTTTAAACCCTAGTATCTATACTTCTACTTGAGTAATGAATGCCAATACTTTTGACACCACTGTTTATAATACATTATAAGGGTATTGTTATGGCATTATAATGATTGCATAATGCATTCTATAAAAATAAAAAAGTATAATATGTTGTATCATCTCATGAATATACATAAGAACAGTTTTAATATATTATACTATTTACTTATTTGTGGTTATAGCTTTTAAGAGTATGATGATTTATAACACAATGAAGAATTTCATCCACTTTTACAATGGATTATATTTCTCATAGTTATAATGTATTATGAGTCTTATATCTTGCCATTTTTTCTGATGCTACTTAAAGCAGTCACTTATAAGTAATAACAATATAAATAATAATAATAAAAAAAAAAATTCAAACAGCCATAAGATAAGCCATAAGTATGACACATTTGCTTTGAACTATTTTTATTGTAATATCAGTTATTTTGATGGCACCCTTTAGACAGCTGTTGATAAGTAACTCTGCAACTACATGTCAACTAGCAGCCAATGGACTATTAGTATGTCTGCTACTGTAAATATATGCGAACATTTTATTTTGATGGTCAACCAACAGATAATCTGACTATAAATTTCTTTGCAAGTACGTCAACCTATTGAGCATATATTCTTGAGCATACTAATACTCTAATGACAGTTAAATGCCCTGTAGTCGCTTATATGGAATAAAGTCAATTATAGTCAATTGATTAAGGGGACCATCAAAATAAAATGTAACCATATAAAAAATTGCATTTGTTTTTTTCAGTTGGAGTATTAAGCTTACATCAATTAATTAACATAAGCCCCACATGAAACGCTCTAATAACACTCAACATCTAACCACTCACAAGCTGTAGTAAGATACTGTGCAGATCTTAAACAATGTCAAGATATGATACAGTTCATTATACTGTAAATGAAGTAGATGTAATATGGTTTCATTATAAATAATCATACTCTTAAACTTATAACCATAAATACGTATTAGTATTATGTATGAAGTATTATGATGAATTATAATTTTGTTATGATTATTCATGAGTTGATATAACATATTATACATTTTTTATAATGCATTATGCATTCATTATAATGCCTTAAGAATACCCTTATAATGTTTTATAAATAGGGGCTTCATAGAAAGTGTTACCAATATCACTAACTGAAATGACTTTGAATTGAAGGAATAGTTTAGAAAATTGGTCTTTATTTTGTCATCATCCTCTGTTTTTTTTTTCACATTTAAAGAAAAGCTCCAGCTCAGAGGGATAAAGGTGGTTTATAAGACTTTAAAATTGCATTACCCATTAAAAAAGAATACTTTTATTCAGCAAGAACGTAGTCATTTCAACTTTCTATTCATCAAAAACTACAAATGCATTGGTTTCCAAATATATATATATATATATAGGAAAGACATGAACATCTTGGGTAACACGGGGTGAATATTTTATTTTAGACGTGAACTAATCATTTAACAAAGCTCTTTAAATCATTATGTAATCGTCCTATCATTGTAGAAGAGCATATCCAAAAGGACTAAGACACTTATGTATCATGAAGAGCCATCATCTGATCTGTGTACCTGTAATTTTGTGGATGCCCTTCAGCTTGGGCACAGGCAGGGTGATGATAATGCCCTGGGCAGTTCCCACCCACAGCAGCCACTGGCAAATCAGCAGAGTGGTAACTCTCATGCTCTTTTGACCTTAAAAGAAAAACCAACACTGACTACCTTGTTTTTTTATTTTTTGCTCTATACTTTGAAAGAACAAACTTTGCCATAAAAGTTTGAAAACCACTCTCCTGCTTGTATATCAACAATTATTGTTTCTGTGGGGACTACCATTTAAACCCAGCACACTGCTGATTGCACAGCTAACAGCTGCTTCATTCATCAGCTTTATCCAACTGGTCAATTATAGCAGTGTGCAGGTATGACAACATTTAGATCGCCGTTTAGAAAAAAAAAAAAAAAAAGCAGCATGGAACATTTAAATGGCTTTATTCACAATCCCAAAATCCCTGACCCTGGGTCTTTAGACATCAGAAAGCCACCACACTATAATGAAATCAAAGAACAACACCACAGCTGAGAGTTCAGCAAGTATGGATGGTGGCCACATGCTCGTATTATAAAGCTTGCTTTGCATGAGTGATTGGTAAGTGGCTATTGGCTAACTGATTCGTTTTCACGGCATGTTGTCTTTAAGATGCTACAGTACTTGCAGAGACTTTTGCTAATGTGCAAATGAAGCATTTTCAGTATGGTAGTTAGTCACCACAAAATCAGTGAAGGTCATGAAAAAACATTAGCGAATGCACTGCATCAGGCAGAATTCCTCCTTAGAAATGTCAGCTGTCCAGTTCTGCAGAGCATTCACGTATTATCCGTTCTTTTTCTGTGCAAGAGGGATCACATTAATAATAGATTGTCAAATAAATCAGTAATGCATATGAATTCATGAATGCTGAAAACATACGTAAGATGCTGAGGTTGGGGGGGGGGGGGTCTTGTATATTTTATTTGATCTCCTCGTAATTGACACACAATGTGTACTTGGATTCTTTCACCATTATAACTGTCAAGATTTTAGATTAAAAAGTATTAAGTATTAGTATATAAGGTTCAGTCTGTTAGTTAAAGAGCTAACATGAAATACCAATAAAGAATACATTCACATATTTTTTCTACATACGTTCTTACATTTCATACAAGGTTGTATAAATTAAAACTAGTTGTGTATTATAAACAAAAAATAATATATTAACATAACTAATTAACTGAATGCATTAATGATAAAAAGTTAAACCTTTGTCAAATGTGTTCAAAGTGTTACCATATAAATGTAGGAAATGTAGGTTTCTCTTAGGTCCTGTTACTGGTAATAATAGTTTTTTTTTTTCAATGCATTTGATTTCATTTCAGTTTTCTCCTTCACTCTTAAAATGGTTCAAATATTTTAATGTAGTCTTTCAATTAATAAGAGGCAATAAAAGCTGTATGCTTAATAATATAAGAAATGCAGTTTAAAATAATTTTAGATGTTCACACCACAAGTCATTCAAACTGTTTAACACTAAACACAATTATTTCATTTCAGCTAACTACTATATGACATTAAAGACAGGAGTTTAATATAATATAATATAATCAATATAAAATAACATAATAATACGTTTCAAAGATTCTCTTTGATGTAACATCATTTTCCCCTATGGATCTGATGTCTGGCTTGCTTATCTTGTCTGAAGTTTCTAGTTTAGGAGAAACTGCAGAATAATCGGTTCACTTTAAGGCAATAATTAATTCATCACCCATCACTTGGATGTAAACCTGTGGGATTAGCAGACCACTGATCTGTAATAACTATATCAGTCCTCCTATGTGTGATGTGTACAGATTAGCATATAGGCTTTGGCAGAAGGGTAAGAAGGCATCTGCAAAAGCTTATTTTTACTTTTTTGCTCCGTTGACTGTAACCCCCCCAACATAACACGAAATCGCAGTGTTACCTCACCCAACATGAGCTACATATTTAAACACATCTAGCTGCGTAAGTTCGACAACAGCCTCGGGGTCGCAGGACCTTCGCAGGCATCTTAGCCACAATGCTCTCCTTTTCTCCTTCACATGTCTTGTGAAATACAGCTGTAACTTTGATCCAAAGGTTTGATGTTCTCGCTGTTTGACAAAAAAATAAAATAAATAAATAAATACGGTATATCTTTCTTCTCTTTGTTTTTAATGAGGCACGGTTGTAGCAACAGGTCAGTTGACATTAACTTGCTCTGGCCAGTTCCTGAAGCCTGCTACATCACTTTGGGTTTATTTTTTATCTTCTGCTTTTTATTCCACTTGATTGCAATTGTCTGTGACAACTGGAGAATTGTACGTTTTTATTTTTTTTACCTGAAAGTGGACAATTACATTCAAGTGAAATCAAACATTATTAGACAGTCTGAGAAGAGTGATTCTGTGATCTCCTGGAGCGATGCTGTCAAGATTTTCTCTTTACATAGTCTAATATGCGGAGCTGAATTGCACTGAAGTGACAATTTGCTGTGTGTATACTTAAAGGGGTCATGAACTGAAAAATCTAAATTCCCTTCATATTTTTCACATGTAAGAGGTCAATGCACTATAAAAACATGTCATTTTCAGAACTTAAAACGTTCTCGTTAAGTCTAAGGCTACGTTTGGAGATTGTTTCTTAAATGCAGTGAAAACACAAATGTGGACAAGGATTGTTTTCATTCTGAAATGTCAATTTCAAAAAGAGCACTAGTGTAAACAGGGACTTAACAGAGCTTATATTGAAGCCAGTTTGCCAAAACGACAGACTGTGGAATGTGCCACTTTATGACATAAAATTGTGGCTAAACAACACCTCCACAGAAGATCAACTTCTGTAGTTTAAATAACGAAAGGTCTATGCAGAAAACAAAAGATAAACATGGCTCTGAAGATAACAAAAAAAAAAAACGTTCTTCGCATTGCCATCCTTCTGATCATTAGGAAAGAGGGTAGCACTTTATTTCACAGTCCTGTTCCTCGTGTACATACTATGTACTTATTATAGTAATTACAATAACTTTGTAATAACTAGATAATAACCCTGAACCTACCTATAAACCTAACCCTACCCCATGTAGTTACCTTGTATTGCCAGAACTTTCTTAGACAAATACACTGTAAGTACACTATAAATGTACACTTACTGTAAAATATGAAAGTGACGTGACCCATTCTCAGAATTTGTGCTCATTTAACCCATCCAAAGTGCAGACACACACAGAGCAGTGAACACACACACACTGTGAAAACACACCCGGAGCAGTGGGCAGCCATTTATGCTGCAGCGCCCGGGGAGCAGTTGGGTGTTCGATGCCTTGCTCAAGGGCATCTAAGTCGTGTTATTGCTGGCCCGAGATTCAACCCTAGGGTTAGGAGTCAAACTCTCTAGGCCACAACTTCGCCATGATCAGTTGATGAACCTTATTAAGTTCAGACCACATCAGTGAGAACTTGATGATTTGATCCTTATATTTTACCGCTGATTTGTTTACAAACAAGGTACAGTTCAATGCAGGATTTTCAGAAAGATTGAAACTAAAAGACAATGCTGTGCTGATTATTTGGATCCAAGTGTGAGTAACCGTTTTCATTATGTGGTCACTATTGCTTTGTCTGTTATTACAGATCGTTTGATTTGTATGGATTTGTAAATCACAGCAGCATCCATCTGTAAAGGATCCCTATGACTTCTAAATTATGAGGTATTTTGATGTAAAAATCTTGATAACATTATAAAACTAAGTTCACACTACAGGATTTTAAACGTCAGCAGATCGCTGTGCTGTTCAGACTACAGTACAAGACTTGACTGTCTGTCTTGAAGTCGTTGCAGTGTTCACGCTCCAAAAAACTACGTAAATAATCCGCAACAGGGAGCCACACGTTTTGTCACGAAAACACAAGTGAGAAGTTGAACAAAATGACACAAAACAAGTGAAACAATGTTTAAAATGAACATCGGTAAGAAATTAGTGCTGCAAGCTGTTTACGTGATGGTTACCTCCGCTGACCTCAACAAATGCCTTGCTATCTCTTTCGCCGTAGCTCATCACAACACCTGATACTGCGTGATGTTGAGTCGGCCAACCGGTCCAGATATTTAGCATGCTAGATATTTGTTCCCTATCTGTGAGGTGTCTGCAACGCTCACCCACAAATCTCTTTTTTATGCATTGTTTTTTTACACATAAAGATTGCTGAGTGTTGATCACCCGCTGATTTTCCCCCCGATCACAGCTCGACCTGTTGGCTAGCGTGTTAACATGCTCATTAATCATGTATTGTAATGGACTCAGTGAACTGTACAAAATAAATAAGAAAGGCAGCTCATGACCCCTTTAAACTATTATTTTCAATGTCCTTCCTTGCTTATATAATGAATGTGTACATACACCCTTCTGCAAAAAGGTAGTGAAAACCATGGTTTGGGATTTTATTTATTTCATCTAAAAGGAGTGATATAGCACAAAGAATTTGACAAATCTGATATTTAAGATTACCCATGGGAAATGAAGATGGCTAAAGGTGAGTTTAAAAGAGAGAGAGAGAGAGACAGAGAGAGAGAAAACATGAATTAAAGACCAGCTGCACTAAGAAAAGGCACAATGGCAAAACATTGACACATTACCAACATGCCACGGCTGCTGAAGTCATGACAAGTGTCGCCATGGCAACATTTTGAATGGAAAGCTTTGTCCGTGCCATTGTGCCTTTTCCTGTCTGTAACCCCGCAGCTCCATTACTGCTCTGCGGGGTCTTAAGTCAGCTACTTATTCACGGTTGGTCCCTGGAGAGCCAACCTACATGAACCATTCCAACAAGAACTTCTCCATCATTACCTTTTTATCATGAGAAGTGCAGTTCAAAGAAATTATGGAAAATAGAGCTGATCAAGCACGTGCGAAGGCATAAAGAATTTTGGTATTCAATTAGCTCCTTTCACAGGGTCAAAGGAGAGATACTCACTGGGGTTGTAAAGTGACGAGGGTGTAGATGTGTTGATCTCCTGCAGATGCTCCAGTGTTTCCGTATGGAACAAGCGTATAGGGGAACCTTCTGAAAAGGCCATCCATAGACCCCCACCAGCTCGCACCATGTGGGCCACGCTCACCAACGGGTCCTGATGGACATCAAATCTCTAGGACAGAACAGAAGGCAACAGGATTACATTAGAGAGATAGGAGTTAACCAGTTTCACATCGATACAGGTCAAGTGGGATATTTTCTGATAGTTTTAAATGGGGTCGATTTTAAGATATGACGTTTCTTTCTTCAGAGGAGCACAAATGTGTTTGCCCATACAAACCAAACTACATTTCATTTTATAGAAAAAAAGCAGAAAAAAATCATCTTTTGTTTGAAATTACAATTTCATTGTTCAGACAAAATCATAGTGGTTTAGAACATCATGAGGGGTGAGTAAATAACAAAATGTTCATTTTTGAGAATAAACTTGAGTATCCCACTTTACTAGGTGATTTAGAAAAATACATAATTGTGCATGTAATGGAAAACCTGTTAAGGTGCCAAATGGTGCAGCATTTTAAGATTCTTAAAAACTGAACGTAAGTCACTGAAATTGCATGTTTACATATAAAACAGTCATTATTTTGATCATCTGAAGTGTCTAAAACACATTTTTATGCATTTTATGCAAGTTATAATTTTGCTAAATTGTACAACCGGCACACTTGCGTTTGAATTCTGAAGACCCATAATGCATTTGAGTTACATTTATTCAGCAGGTATCCAGCAAATTCTCATTCTGATGGGATGTTTCATGTCATATTATCTTCAACATAAAATTTACACTAAAACAGTATCAAGTTCTGTGCACAGCAAGAAGAAACTACAGTATATGCTGTGTAACAGACAAGTATGATCTAAGTTGCATTTGAAATGTTTGACCTATATATTTAACTGGGAAGTGTTAAGGGAATGTTAAGTAGAAACAACATGACATTAGCATGCCCTTCATGATGATGCTAATTCATTTCAGTCACATAGCTTTACTAATGGGTAAGAAGGTGGATTGGAAAACTAGAGACCGATGGGAATAAACAAGCAGAAAATACTGAAACACATTCTATAGAACTCAGTAAGGCATGACAAAAAAAAAAGAAGCAGTTAGAAAACTCCATCTCCTTTTTCCTCTGATTTGCTTTCTCTTCTCCATTAGCTCACAATCTGAATATTGAACTATAACGACAACATGTCCATTCCAAATGTATGTTGCTTTTATTTCCCCCTTTTATTCTCAGTGCAGTACATATCCAAGGCCTCTCAAAAGCAACTACTGAGATGGAAGAGGGAATTCATATCTTTACATTTATTTTTTCTTTGGTTGCTGCAAAACACCACAGGGCTCCATTAAAGACAAAACCTGAGTATTTGGATTGCTCTACTGCAGGGAAACCATGGATTTTAGCCTGTGGCAAAAAAGATAAGAAGCAGATAATATTCTGGTCACCTTCTATCCAAAAGATCTCCAGCTGAGCTTCAGATACATCATCCAAAGATTAAGCTGGCGGTCCATTTCTGGTCGAGGCCAGTTTACTTTTGTCACTAAAACAGAAGCATGAGATATTGATAGGAACATTCTGCCATTATTTACAAACCTTAAGTTGTTTCAAACCTGTATGACTGACTTGACTGACTTGAGATATTTTGCAGAACGTATGTATATATATATAGAAGATGAAAAAGGCTTCCATAATGTCAGTGGCAGACTACAAACACACAGTACTATTATGTGTCATCTTCCATAAAAAAAAGATAGTACTAAAAATGTTTTCAAACACAGCTGCATGGGTACTAATTAACACCTGAAATAGAACATGCATAACAGCCTTATTGGCTTCTTACAACTTTAGAATTTATAAAATGCCATAATCCTTTACAGGGCTCATTCTAAATAGTCTTCTAACACTGGGATACTTGTTTTATGGGGATCCAACATTCAGTGGTTTACAAGCAGAAGAGCCTTCCAGAAGATCTAATACTGTTGCAAACATTACAGCATATCTAAATACATACTTTAGTTTAGTATTAAGCAAATTTAATTTGTGACATTGAACACGTAAATTACTTTGCACACTTGTTTCACCTAAAGTACAAGATACTCTATGGTTTATTCTCACTCAAACTGGAGAACATCGTCAGGTTTTACACGCAGAGACAAAAAGAAAAAGAAAAAAAAAACAAAATGCAAAAGAAGCATTTTCACTGGTGGATTTACTCATAATCTTCACTTTGAATTTTCTTATAATCTGCATTTCTGCTTACCATTTTATTTGTTATAAAAGGATATTCAGTTGTACAAACACAAAAAAGCAAAAACCAATGCAAATGAACACCTTCCTTCCTTTATCTATTCCTGCAATGCACAGCAAAATTGTGCCTTCGAAATCACCATCCAAACAGTGGGTTCAAGGGCCACACATCATGAAGGTTTCAATGACTTAGGATCCAGTTTCTTTGATTTCAAAGTGATTCACAGCAGCACCGTGCTCCACTGTCTCAGAAAACAATACACCCCCTCCCAAACACCTTTTTAAAAGTCCACAAGGAAAGAGAAGCCATTTCATGCCTGATCCTCTAATGAGGCATGAGGGAGCCGCGCTCCTTATCGAGGGTTTGCACGCAGCCCCCTGAGGTCTGTGGTGCTACCGAGGAGCCCTGAGAACTCTTACAAATAGCTAGTTCTCCAGTCTGGAGTTGAGGCAGATTAGTTGGAGGGAGTGAGGTGGGTGCGAGAGACCGCTCTCTCCTCTGCACACTAGCGGACAGGGATTAGCACCTGTTTGCCTACCCTTGCCAAAGGGAGCTTCTTTTGTTTGAGAGCAAGGGAGAAGGCTGAAACTGCCTTTGATGTGTTTTCGCTTTTAATTGACTTGTCGGCTGTGCTTGCATTTGCTCTCTTGTTCTTTCTATGTTTTCGATTTATTTTGCTTGGACTATTTCTTCAGAGACGAGACACCAGAAGAATTATTTTATCAACTGGTTATTTCCATCTGCAATACTGTTGTGGATGTGCATATATAATTGCAATGTTACTTAGCCCATTTTCTATGCCTCTAAGATTTCTATTTGAAAATAATAATAATAATAATAATAATAATAATAATAATACAATTTCAGCCCAACTAATTTCCTTATTTTAAAAACAAAGCCAGACATTTAGGCCAAAGTGGGCAAAGATAAAAACCTTTATCATGATTTTAACTTTGTTATTAAAAATATGAACAAAGACACACATTCCAAATAAAACCGAGTGCTTTGTCTCTTTCAGATCTTCACGCATATACATGCATGCATCCAGTTTTGTCTCTCTCAACTGTTTACTGTAACTTTAGACACATTTGTATATATTTTTTTTATATGTAATCTGTGTGTTTTACATTATTAGCTCAATCAGACATGAAAGATAATGTAGTACAGTAATCAGGCACTGTTTTATAGGCTTTTCAGTGTGTTTTTCAGAAAAAGCGCATGTCAGAACGAAATGTTTAGGCTTTAAAGCACATTCAAAATAATGCACTTTTGTCATAGCCAATAAGTGCAGTGTCCCGTGAGTGTAACTCTCCCACTGAGAAAGCATTTGATGTGATGTGCTGTGTGCTGAAACACAATGCTATGATATTTTTTTAAAGCAGATTGTGGAGACAATCGTCCACGATCAAACCTCGTCATATCACACACCCCTACATCACTATCACAGCAGGAGAGCACTGTTCTTCCCTACAAGCGGACAAAACACAGCATGCCTCCACCTACCATCTAAACCCTCATTAGTCCACTATAATACTAGGTGACAGTGCTTACAAGACCAACATGTTTAAACAACCACTCATTTAAGGAAGCGTGGGACTTCACTCTCCAAATTTTACTGTTCTGAAAGGATTTCTACAGCCCTGTTTCTGCCTGGCATTAACATATATTATGTTTTCAGCGATCCAATCACAAGTGGTCAGCTAAGACGCATTACCATTTACACCTAACATGTTTCAAATGCATCTCCTGTAACCACGTGTGTTCAGATTTCGTGTGGATAATCCCCTCTAAAAATAGATATCACTTTCTAAGGGAGCGCAAAGTGTGGCCCACAAGTATAGCTGGATGGAAATGGGAAAGAAAGCAAATGCAAAGGATTTTTATAATTGTGTGTTTTGGCACAATATAATGAAGTTTGAATCAATTGTTTGTTTGGTTGTTTTTTTTTTGTTTTTTTTTTCAAAACAAATCTCATAACACTCACATGTTAGGTCAAGATTTTAGATTGATTGATCTTAAGGCCATTACATGGCCAGCCAGAGGTTGGTCAACATGGTGGTTTTTGCGGTGTGCACTGTCCACACTAGTTGGATCCAGTTGGCAGTTTGGCCAACTAAATAGGTTGAATTGCCATTGGTCAGTCAGTCCTAGATTTGTTTTCCCTTGTTGAATGATGAACATAGTCTACTGCCACCTGCTGATACAGACACACAATTTTATTTTTCCATGCAGGTGCAGAATGTATATGCTAGTTGGCCGTTGGTTGCAGTCTTAGTGGTGTTAAAGCACAACCTTTTTTCATGCACACTAATGCACTGGATTCCATCACAGCCAGTCGTTAGATATCCGTTTGGCATGTCACGGCCTTTACCACCTGTTGTAAAAAAGGGCCTACAAATCAACGAGCCAAACTTGAAAAAGAAGTTGGTTGCGGACCCAAAAAAAATTTGAGTACGGCTTTATTAAGGGTTTTCTCTGCATAGTGCATACAAACCCGTCCATCACTGTTTGTTTTCTCTGCAATACCGGGGATGTAATGCTTTCAGCATTTTACATCGACAGCGATCCAGCGGCCTCAATCGTTTCGGGTCACTGGAACAAGTTGGCATGCTTCAGATTGTGGAATTCTTACCTGTAAACCAACAAGAGAGACAAATTCACACAGGCTCCGTTGCTTATCCCACCGACACACATAATTGTCCGCCACTTTGCCATGAGTCTCAAGGAGGCAGATTTACAGCTGTAGTGTAGTGGAGATGCTTCCCACTCCAGCTGCTAGGCCTGCATGGCTCCGCAGGGAAAGGGATACAATGCAATCAGTCGAACAAAACAGAGCACTGGCCTGAACAGTGGAGGATCAACCGAATAGCAGCAGGGGCCCATTCACCTACCAGTAGCTCAAATCTCCTCTCTGATGGGCGCATCCAGAGAAATCTCAAAGGATAAAAGAGATGTTTGATTCCAGAGATAAAACCCAAGAAGGCATAGGGTTATGGAGGCCCATGGGGTAGATCCCGGGGTACAGCCTCTCCATATTTGAGACATCCAGAGAAGATTAGAAGACCCCAAAATAGACAACTTGGCCATATGGATTTGCGCTCCTCGCTAGGATTATTGATCCTCATACACAAGCTAATTTGTCAGTAAATGATGGCCAAGTGCCTGTGAAACTCCTCCATTTGCTAAAGTTTGGTGTGTAGGCATATCAGCATGAGTAGATCTTTGAAAATATGAGTCTGAGTGGACAAACTGGAGCCGTCAAGTACAGTTACTGTGTTAGCACAGCTAGCCCAGACCGAGCCCTCCAAGGCAAGTATGTCCTGATGGATTCTGAACCAACTGTTACTTTTCTACAGGTGTCTTGATTCCACAGATCCCCATACAAGACAAAAATACAAAAACACAAACTAAGTTTACTGTGAGATGAGCAAGACTGTAATTCTGGTCTAATGTATGTAATTCAAGAGAAGATGACACACACTGGGTTTATGATAGTGTGAACGCAGCTGAACCAGACGATACTGGGAGCGGGGTTTAGATGAAAATGTAAATATTTGCTGCACGCTTTCCTCTCAATAATGAAATAAACAAACAACAAAAGAGACAGTGGTGAGAAAACAGCAGTTAAGTAAGCATTTGATCATAGTGATGTGGATACATTTTAACCAGCTCTGCGATTCATCACTCCAGGCATCTCATTTATATTATATAGGGCTTTATACAATAGATTGATTTAAAACAAGCAGCTTTAGAATATTTAACATGAACAAATGAAAAAAAAAAAACTGGGTCAGTGTTACTATCAGTGAGAATTAGATTTTCTGCAATAAAGCAGCTCTCCTGTGTGGAGCTAGCTAATTATTATTATTTATTTATTTATTTTTATTATTGAATGTAATATACATATTACATACATGTTATATTATATTTATATATATTATAACAATCACACAGATTTCTGGTTTTCGCTCACTTTCTTTGTATAATTTATCCACAGTTTGGATAACAGTTTATATTTTTGACAATACAATTACAGCCCTACCTTATTTTTCTTATTTTATAATTAATTTTATATATATCTATATATATATACCTACAGGAAAGGTTCATTTCTGTCCTTGGTAGAAATAAACTGTTAATGCAAATTTTGTAATAAGGAATTTATGTTGCCTAAATACACGCATGAAATTACAGCTTGACTGGACAAAGATATTTATGTAATATTCAAATGTAATTATATTTCCATTATATTTCATAATCCATTTCAAGCTGACACTGCTGGGGGGAGAAAAAGTATACATTTTTGTTTTTTATTAATATTAATAATTCTCAAACAATAAATATAAAAATGGTTTATGTTTGTTTTGATCATAATGAGCTTTATAAATGTAATACCCAGAAAATACCATTTCATTTTACATACTCTTGAGCTTTATGACACAGAAAACAGAAAAACAAGGTAAAAGTGTATGAGTGACGAATACAATAAGGCCTGTGAAATACCTTGCTTGAAGGCAAATCTTTAATCCTTTCTGGTGGAACACTTCAAATATGGCCAAAGATATTCAAATCTAGTAAATTCATATGTTATTTCCCTCATAAAAGAATGCTTCAAATAGCAGGGCTACAAAAATGTGTTGCATGCTAATTCCCCTGCTTTGCCCAGAGCAAGTCACTTAAAGTAAATTGGTTTCATTAATACTCAAGAGTAAATCCTTGTGTTTGCAAGACAAATATGTATAACTGGTGGTGGAACTGTATAATTTCTGTCTAAGACTTAAAAACATACAGCTAGAACAAGCACTGCAAAGCATTTTTGTGGACTGTATATCTCCCTCAATAAAACTGGGGCTTTCTATGCTAATGAGCTAACCATGCCATGTTAATAACTGTACCGTGTTGTGTAATCCAATTTATATGTTTCTCTCCAGTGTGCTCAGAACATGCCAGACTTTTTCCTTAAATTTTAATCACAGGGTTTGCACTGTGGCTACCATGGACACCATTTATTGGATGCATTACATAACCTTTTTTGTCTTTTTTTTTCCGCCCCCATCACAGTGTGTTAATCTAGCAAAATTAGAGAGGGAACCACAGCGAGCCATTTAATTAACATTTTGAGTTGTTTATTTCTGCCTTTGAAACCAGAATAGCTTTACAATGACTTCCGACTTCCTCAGGTTAATTGCATGGCATATTCAAAATGTCAGTCTTCCCATTTTTCGTGTATACTGTATGCTTTGAAAACATCCCCTCAGCCACTCTGTACACCCTCTTCCTCGAAAACGAAGGCAGCTTCAGATTTGCCTCTTTCAAAGCCGAGGACCTTCAGGGGCAGAGAGGACTTATCTGGACACTCAAAGCATCTGCAGATGCAGTCTTTCCTTTATTGCTCCAAAAGTAATAAAGTGGAAGGAGGAGAGATGCAGTTTCATTCAGATGGCCGCTTATTGCTTCTGGGTGTAATTTATTTACGGATTTTCTTCAGAAAGTTAGACACCTAATTTTTAATCCTTATAAATTCTGCATACTGTTGATTAAACACAACAAAATGATCCTGCCCTCTTAATGTACCTAGGAAAAAAGGGAAGAAAAACTCAAAATCTCCCCTTCAAGCAGTTTTGGCTTGTTCATACATTTAAAAAAGCTTTCTGATTAATCTCATGTGAGACCCCAGTGTTTATTACTACTGCTTTGAGGGCAACGTATTGCTCCACAGAATAATTTGTTGAATATATTTGTTTACCCAAATACAGTAAAAAAAATTATAATAATAATAATTTCAAATCCAGCCTCTACTTCCCATGGAATATATCTGTTTGTAATTTCTTTCTTTCCACTATATGAATAGTAATATTAAATCGCCACACTGCACATCATCATAATTAATCTTAATTTCCACTTCACTGGAGATAATTCCTTGTTGACAGCCAGGTAAGTAATGCATTGTGATAAACCCATTGTGCCAGGGTTGTCTTCCTACAGAGAGCAGTCCCTCGCTATCTACTGTATCATGTCTCCGAATGCAAGAGTTCTGCATGCCCGCCCGTCTTCTGTTGTCATTAGCCCACACTTACCTACTGCGAATGAATAAGGCGCAAGCACAGGCAGAGAACAGACTTAAATTGTTTTCAAGGTAATCCTGAATCCATTGGCTTTCTATCTAACGTATACATACCTAGGACAATCTTATCACCCCTGTCATATCTCTGAATGCATTCATAATACATGACAGAAATAATATCTTTCACATGCTCACTGAGGCATTCAGCTAATAGAGGAGGGACCAAAAAAAAAACATTCTTGGATGTTTGAATGGAAAGTTGATGAAAGAGCAAATTGAACACAGGGACAATCAGATTCATTTGTCCTATTTATTTGATTTAATTACCCTTTTACTCTATTGAGTCCCTTTCATTTGGGGACATACTATTAATTACCCTTCTTAATTATCCCACCTATTTAGTGTTTAATCCCATTACTGAAGAAAAAAAATGAAAGCGAAAGCATACTAAATACAACTGTCCATTTCTGTGCTAATGTGACGTTTAAATCTTAAGTGATTATCCACAATTCTAAGCAAACCCAAGTACTGTATGCAAAATAAATAAGCTTTGTTTTACATAATGCATAAAAGCAAGGGAGAAACAACTATATACAGCCTTGTACAATTTATGAGGCCTTGAACTTAATGCAGAAATATTGCAAATTACGAGTCTTGTTCACATAAAAGACAAAACAACTGAAAACTATTTTAAAAGTGAGCCTTATCAAACTCGTACCTCCGGGAATTCTCTCGCACACCATCAGCATTCCATCCCGTAGGCCAGCATCCAGGAAGTTCCCAGAATGTTTGAGACACAGAACTAGATAGCCCTCTGGGTTACGGAGAGTCAAAAGGCATTGGGCGGCCATGTCCATACTGCCGTAGACCAGAGTGCTTTGGGGGCGAAAACATTGAAGGATATATAAGGACATCTTTGTGGGAAGAAGAATAAAGAAAAACTAATGCCTTATTTCCACTGTGCATTTGCCCTTGATATTGTGAAATGATATTTTAAAAGGAAAAAATCTGTTCTCTGTAGCTCATCAGTCCCTTTCATTTGCATAAAGAATATACCAGAATACCTATTGTTCTTCTGATTTAACTTACTTAGAAAATCACTGTGATTTTAAGCGAGCAATTTATTTAATTTCTGCCAAAATGACTGCAATTCAAAAACCTCTCCACAAAGCACCATGAAAAGTACCAAAAAGTTTTTAACAAAGTAGTAACCCTTTGCTGTTTAAGCACTATAAAGACTGCATCTGAAACTGCATATATACCACAAAAAGTGTGCTGCACACAGATGGTATAAATGCAATTGCACATATACAAAGTTAAGTCTTTAATCTGTTTTAATAAGGAAGTTGTTTAGATTGTATAAATAAATGAAAAAAACATAAGTATAATGTGTAATTTTTCAAATGTACACATATTTTATGTCTACATTAACAATAAATGACTTTGGAATCAACCAAAACTCTTATAAGCCTACTGAAAATATGTCATCTGTTTCTTATCTCTGAAATGTCTGTAAATCTGATTAAATGGCTTTTACCTTTCCAGATTTCCCTATTGCTGGACATGTGCTCAAAACAAACAGCTATTAGGCTATGTGACTTGGCTACCACTTGGTTCTCACAGCCAAGTGAGCTGACAGGAAAATAAAGGAAGCATTGATGAGGCACTTTATTTGCAGCAACAATATCTTAGAGTCTAGTTTGAGCAACCTTAACTTGGCTGTGTATAGATTCCTTTAGATATTTAACAGGTTCTTTGTTATTTTTCATTGAAGAACACAATGTATATTTTGATATTTCTTATATGTACGTATTATATATTACCAGCCATCATCAAGTCGCCCACAGATATTATTTCCAACTCCTGTTGAGTTGTGAGGGCCAGCTTCAGCATCCTCTGAAGGGGTGGGCTCAGGCACATACTCCAAACACCTCACTCGAGCTCCCATCTGGAGGGATTTTACAGGCCGAGGAGTGGGTCTGTTCAAGGAGAAGATGTCCACCTGGCCTTGAGTGGAATCGCCTCCACCAGCTACCTGCAAAAACAGAGCAAGGACACTGCTATTACAAGTAGTCATCCAATCAAAACCACTCTCACAACCATGACAATACAGGTAGAGAAAGAAAATAATTTAGGAAGGGAAGTGCTTTTCTGTTTTTCTGCCACTTTCAACCACTCCCTCGCCATTGTGCTTTCACTTCCAGTGCCGAGAACCACATGGAGGAAATTTCAAACGGCAGAAAACTCTTTCACTTCCTGTGTACTTTCATACTTCCCAGCCCTATTATTTTATTCCTTGTCGATTTCAATTTCATGGTGACAGCAATGTTAAAATCACATATCTCATAAAAATCTAACCTATAGTCGTTGGCTTGATAAAGTCTCTAAAATTCATACTCTATCACCCCTAATGCATTCCCAGCAGCAGCTCTATAGCTTCAAACATCTTTTTTGAAACTCCAGGGATCTTTTCATCGCTGAACCAGAGGAAAAGGTTGGGTGGAGAGATGTCTTTTGAAAGCCGCTGAGCTGTTTGACAATGGAGGGTTTCCTTTGGGCTGATGACTGATCGCCTTCTTAAGAAAGAGACTGAGATGACAAACTCGATCCTTGGTGCAATTACATATAGTTGACAGAATAAGTCTTCAGCACAGCGCTGCTCATAAATCCATCCTCTGGTGCCTTGCCTCAACAATTGATCTAAGTTGCACACCCATTCATTTTTCTGCTTTAAAATGCAGACTATTGTAACACATTTGGGTTGCATTGCATCATAAATTAATGATCCCCCAGTTTGTGAAAAATAGTGTTTGTCTTCGCACCCTGCTGCAGCCGCTCTCATGGTTATTCTTTCAAGCATAATGCAATGGAAGCAACCCGCTTGCTATTAGAAATTAAATGAACTGATCAGCATCCCATCATGTCTGCCACACAAATTGGCTCATCTCTCCTTGTGCAGCACTAAACTGCTCCAATTACAAAATACATAAAAAATGAGATAAAGGGGAAAAGTATTACAGAGAGTCTGCTGGCCACAATATAAATGACAGTTGTTTAGGGGCCATCATTTATGATTACCTCAGGATACTGAGCAACTGGGCTTGGTTGAGTGGAGTATAATCTCAACCAAAGAATGGGAAAACAATAGTAGAGTGGGAGGGATGCTGCCAGACAACAGAGATTAATTCTTATTCTGAGTCATGTTATGCGAGCAAAATGGCTAGGCTAAATATAGTCTTTACCCTTACAGTTCCCCTCTAATTTGCAAGCAATCATTTGTATGATTTGTATCGCAGCATAGAATCTGGATGGCCAAGGTCTCATGGGCTGGGAAGTAAAATAAAACGCATGTTGCGGAAAACACAGTGGGAGATAGGGAGGGCTTATCATTGTGCAAGAAGCTAGGAAAATAACTGAACTGCGTTTTTTGCTACTCATTTGCAACCTCCAGCTGGCCCTCGTTCTCCCGCTTTCTCACACAGGCGCAAATCCATTTGCTTAATTTCGGCGATGATCTGCCCCCTCTCCACTTTCAATTCAGTTCCTCCACAGACTACGTGGAATTACAGTTCCCTGACAAACTCATTAGTACTTGTTTGGAGGAGTAGATATCTGGAATCATGCCCTGGATGCATCGCTGTTTTTTTTTTTTTTTTTTGGCCAGAAAGCCGTGAAAATCAGTCTTAGAGCCAAAGCTCTGGGCAACCAAGCATTAATTAGGCTAAAATTGACTAAAAGCCTAAAGGGAACAAAGGTAGTCTGGGGAGAAAGACTTCATCCGTCTATCTGTAAACCCTAGAAACATTCAACCATTTGTCTCTGACATCCTTTTTGAAAAGTTTTAGGTTTGTTTGGATTTGAAGTTGACAAGCAGAGAATAGCAAATAGGGAAAAAAAGCAATCAAGCAATCAAAAAAACAACTACCACACACACACACACACACACACATATATCTCAATAAATGAGAATCAGCCTTAGAGGTAAAGAGGCTAAAATGAGCAAATTTGGTGAATGACTGGCTGGCTTACTGTCTTGAACTTATTAGAAACAATGTCATTATTTTGATCTAACCCATGAGAAGAAGAAAAAAATGCAGCCCATGTTGGAGTGATCTGATTACTGTCACTGCTAGGTTGGGAAGTAGCAAAGGACTGATTCATTTCCCCTCTTCTCACATCTCCCAGTCCAGCTGAGTTCACCAAGAAAAGGACACCTGCTATAAGTGGAACATGTGTTGATTGCTTTAGGGGTTTCTTTGACCCTGCTATAGTTTGTAAAACCAGACCTTTGGCTAGCAGGATAAAGTTTGGTTCACATCGCAGCTTATTATGGTCAAGCTATCGCGACTTAATCTAAGTCTTCGACATGGGTTCATCTGAAATGGCTGCAAACACAATAACAGACCTGTGTGAAGCAAAAAGACTAGAGTGATAGCATAATAAATAATGGTTTCTTTCTTTTGGAAATACTAGCTAGCTTGTTTCGAAGTACAGTAATCTTAGGATGTAGCAGACCAAGCCTACACGGCTCAGAAGCACAGAAAATAAGTTTACAAATGCTGCATAATAGCACATTTTAACACATTTAATGAGAAACACTGGCAGCCCCACTGAGACTAAATGGACGCATTGAGATACATTAAAAAATGACCCCTATGATTTTTAGTTACAGAGTGAGATTTAGAATTTCCAATCAGATTTCAGTGAAATTATATTTTGGATATGCAGTACTGAAGACTTTTGGCACCAGAAAGAGGTTCTAATCCAGCCAGATAGAATTTCCCACTTAATGTCTCCTTGTATATTTCAAATCCACCCAAGTCCAACCTCAATGCTCTTTAGTATACCCACAAAAACAATTAACTCAAAGATAAAGGCAAGGGCATCCCTTTGTGTCCAACCAAGGCTCGAATTGGATTTATCCCCCTGCTTTGGGGGATTACTTGATAAATTGCCCACTGCTCCAGAGGAGGGAGGAGAACGAGACTACTGTGTGAAACTTTTAAAGGTGATTTCACAGGGCTTGTTATGAAAACCCATTTTATTTTGCAGACACAGTTTTTTTTTTTGCAGAACATCCAGGATGTATCCCCTGAGGTCTGAGGTGGTCTGGGGCCATGGAGTAGTTTTGACATGCCTTGACATTTGTGATTTTTTTTCAGTATCTTAAAAACATATTAATAGCTAAACTCTGATTACACTGTATTCAGTACAAACTGTGCTACAATATTATATACCTGTATTGCATAAATGTGATTAAATGGTGAGGAATAATAAATATAGTCTATTTGATCTCTGATGTCACCATTGTGTATGATAATGTATATTTGATGTGCTTCTACTTACCCAGAGGAAACCTTGAGGAAGCGAAGTGCTCGCAGCTGAGAAACCAAGTAATGCACATTGAACAGGATTATGAAGAGCAGTCTCCAGCTATGAAAAAAAAAAATATATATATATATATATATATATAATAATTAATTCTCACCCTAATGAATAGATCTGAGAATTAAACGTTAATTTAATGCAATTATTTATATAAAAAGTCAGCATTTTTTAAGAATTTTTAAGCGGTTTAATTTTTTTTTTATCATTCAAGTGTTGCTACAGCTCATACATGATTCAATTAACACCAAGGTTATATATTATTCGACTTCATAGGGAATTCATAAACTGAAACGTTGTTTAGCTTGAATGCAGTGTAAGTCACATCAGATGTGTAAATGTAAAGACATGAATGAAAACTTTGAAAAAATAAAATGTAATAGATTTAGATATTTTTACAGGAAAACAAGACCAAAATACTGACTAAGAAAATGATTTTCTGATTACAATAAAGCAATGTGGCTCACTTCAAGTGGTGGGTGGCTTATTTACGGTGACCATAATGTCAACACAGCCGCTGTTTGGGAATATTTATATTTAATGTGAGAATGAAGGCTGGGAGAGATGGCAGAAAGCACATCTGATTTAATTAGGACTGAATATCTTTCATGTTGCCCCCAGTGGAAATTGGCCATCAATCTCTAACTAATTCCAGCAGTCATTTCCCATATTCCCCACTTTTTCAAAGTGCAAACATAAACAGATCCATACTAATACTACAGAAATGACAATTTCAATCAGCCATGAGCTCTGCCTCTCCCTTCTCTGAACCCTTCTTTTTCCATGAGCATGCAGCGTTTCCTGTTTCCTCTTGCATATCTCCAACTTATTCCATGTTTATATCGTTCATCCATCTGCAGTGACAAAAAATGTCAAATCTGTAATTAAATGCCAGTCATGGTAGGAGCACATATGGCAGCCTGCGGGCAGCAGAGCTCGGCTGGTGGAGGGAAGGGACAGACTGTGGCTTTCTGAGTCACATGACAACACTGTTGCTCAGTGAGGAGCACAGGCAATCTTTACAGGTGGAGATTGCTTTGTCTTTGTTCATTCTCTGATGAATAGAAAGTGCATTTGCCTGAATATCTGCTTTAGCCACAGTCTCTCGGGGTCTAAGAAACATGCTGCATGATTCCCCAGCAACACATTTATTCTGGGATCTCAAACGGCAACTCGCAGACTCCTGTCTGACTGCAGAGGTAATATACTACTGCTGAAAACAGACTCAATCAGTGGCCTGTCCTGAATGCTTCTTTTAATGTATGAAATTTCAGACGTGCTTTGTGCCCTGCAGCACCTCATAATAACCTGTCAGAGAGAAGGGTTACTTTAATACATATATTTATTATACAAGTATGGGTAAATTTAATGAATAAGTATATTTTACTACTGTTGTTGTTGTTTTTTTGTTGTTGTTGTTTTTTTTTACACTCTAAAACATAAAATTACAGATATAAGGTATCGTCAACATAATCCTCAATTTGTGCAACCCAAAAACTGGGAAGAAATAATGTCCTGTTTGTCTTCACCTCATGTCAAAATAAAATATGTAATATTTAATATAGTCGAATTCTTTTAGCAGTTTTAAAGAATGAAGTGTTAAATAGTTAAAGAAATTCCAATAAATTAATTATATAATTTACATAATAAAATAAAACACATTTAAAAATACATAAATATATTTGTGAATAATTATTATAATATTTACATACAGATACACACAAATATATATTGAATAAGTTAAGTTATACTTTTAAGTTTAATTTATTTATTAATTTAAGAAGTTAAAATTTATGTTCATCCAAAATAAAATAACATAATAATAGAAAATTGGTCATAATTTACTGCTTTTCCAAAACTGCAGGATTACACCAACATAGTTTGGTTACCAATGATCTACTTTTATTTTCCAATTTTTAACAACATATAAGGGGGAATGGATGATGAACTATCCCTTTAAGATTTCAGGGTAAGCGGTTTTATTATTCATAATAGTGTCCATCATTCAAACTCACTTCACATTATCAGTGGTTCATAATCAACAACTCCGCTCAGAACGACTAAATAACCTGAAAGTCCATTTAATTAGCATCATGGTGCTTTATTCCACTAAGCCTCTTGAATTGCATTTGTAATGCAAGAGATCCCAATGGGAGAAGGAGAGTGATCACAGAGAGATTTGATGGAAGACTTGTGTTTTGTTGCTTGTCTGGGGAAAGGGCACTAGGTGAGCTAATTAAAGAGAGATTTGTTGATGAAGAAAGAGGGCGACCACACAGCTGCTGGCCCCAATGACCCACTGCTCTACATGGTCTCCATCCCACCCTTCTGGCTGACGGGCTTTATGCCAGCTCCAGGTGGTGAGTATCCTTTCCATAGGCCATGAACTCATCTGGAGCAAACCCATATTAGTTTCTCTTGCAAAGTCTATCCTGCCTGCAATATGTCTGAATTTAATCCAGTAATGAAATGCACAAGGATAGTCTGTCACAGCATCTAGACAAACATGAGAATTTTTTTAAAAAGGCAGACATATGATGTAAACAAGGGAGATTTTGACTGTTTTCAATGTTTTCATCCAAAAAGATAGACTAAAGACTTGTTCACTCTCCTTGATATGCAGAATATTAAAAGAAACCACATCATCCATCCAATCCACTCAGTTATTATGAGTCATCAGGCTTAAGGAGGTTTGGGGACGGAATGCTTAGAGCAAAACAAATGGCACTTTGAGGTGCTAAAATGCTTTGAGGTGATTTTCTGTGACAGCAATCAAATCTCTATTCTACCTGGGCTTTGTTAAATGCATTGTAAATGTGATGAATGCTACACAAAAGAACATGCGTCCTCCCTTCCAGACTTAATAAGTAAGTATGCAAAATTTGGTCTCCCTTTATGACTCACATCTCTAATAAAAATAAAAAAATACATTGGTTAAATTAAATATGATATAATTGAAAAAGAGTATGATGTCTGAATAGTGTTGCTTTCGTCAACGAAAATTATAACTAAATATCGTCATCAACGAACCTTTATCACATGATGAAAATAAGACGAGACGCAACTCAAATGATGGTCATGTGACAATGACTAAAATTTTAATGTATAATGCAAGATTGTTGGCGAAAAAAACCAAGACTAAATGTGATTTACAAGATAAAAACTATCCTAAAATGTCTCTTAATTTTCGTTGACCAAAATGTGGCAAAACTAAATTATTAAACATTATTTTGTCTCGTTTAGTCACATTATTATGTATTATCCTGTGTCTCACTTCAGGCAACGTCACTTCCTCAAGCCCCACTCGCACACAAGCCCCTTAGAAGACAACAACAAACAAAGTTAATTCTGACACAGAGAAAGGGACGGATGTGTGTACTTCTAACATGTTTGGCTGGTAAAATAAATGTTGTAAATTCATATCAGAGAGTTTTCTGTGTCTGGAATGGATGGGTCATTGAGTCTATAAGGTAACAATAATATAATAAGATGTTTAAAATGGGTTTGGCTAAAATACAATTTTGGTTTTGTCTATACTATGTTGACTGGCTTAAATAGAATTGCATTACTAAAAAGAGACTAAAATTACATTTTCATTGACTAAAACTAGACTAAATGTCTTCAGTTTTAGTTGACTAAAACTAGACGAAAATAGTCACAGATAATTCTGACTAAAATAATCAGGTTGACTGAAACTTAGGAAATATATATAAGTTGAAAAAAAAAATTATATATATATGAACGTGACAAACTAATAAAAACTAAAACGACAGCTTCACACAAAGACTAGACAAAAAATTAAAACAGGCCACCAAAAACAACACTATTAGCTTTAAAATCGCAATTTTTATTTTTTTTTAAGTACAATATTTTGCTTATCAGGGCCTCATTTAATCGAGCAAAAATACAGTAAAAATAGTAATACTGTATATTAATAATAATAATAATAATAATTAATAAATATCTCTAAAATGTATAACCGCTTCGCTGTTTAATATTTTTATAGAAACCATGACAAATATTTTCAAGATTTTGATGAACAGAAATGTCAGAAGAACGGCATTACAAATTTTGAATGTAATGCATATTTGCTGAACAAAATTATTTATTTTATTAATAAATAAATAAATAAAATAAAATAACTAACCCTGATGTGTATATACATTTATAACCAAATAACCACATAACCAACATGCAAAATATTTATATTAAAAAACAATTATTTACTTTTATTTTTTTCAGAAATTTGTTTACAATTCACATTAACAGATTCATTTTATGTAATTAGGTTGCATGCACTGCATTATGTGTAACTAAGCTGCATCCTCTGAATTCAAAGCTCATCATGTTTTTGCTAATCCAGTACACAGTAAATCTGTGTCTCCACCACACATATTGCAACACTTGGCTGAGCTGGGACTCTACAACACTATTAAATAAACTGTGGTTAGCATTTAATCCACATAGCTTGGTTAACATGAAGCGTGGCAAACCGAATAAAAAGTCTAGTCCGAATAACTACTGCAAAGTGATGAAAGAAACCTCCAGACAACAGCATCACAGGCAGCTCCCACACTAATAGAACTCTTCTGTCGGTTATTAACTGATAATTGCAAGGCTTCAGAGACCTCTTTACCATGTCTTCTTCACTTTTAGCCTCATGGTAGAGGAAGTGAGGCAGGGAGAGCCAAGATAGCACAATAACAAAGTGCCAATGCAAACCAGATCGCAGCTTGAGAAGCAAACTGCATTTGTATTTGTTCGACACAGGCTAAATCAGTGCTAGTCCACGGCTCTTGCTGTATCATAGCGTTTTCGCTAATCCTTGTGGTGTGGAGGAGAGTTGCAGATACCGGGATCCCAGAGAAAAGCTGCAGAATGCAAGGCTGAAATGACTGCATTTAGCATTCTGCTACATCACAGGATTAAGAAGAGGGAAATGGGAGTGGATTAGCCTATAGGAATTCAATACACATGGGGAAAAGGAAAGGTGACGGTGGTAGGACTGAAGTGCTAGAGAGGTTGTGGTAGTTTAGTCCCCAGTGTGAGTAAATAAGTATAAATTGCTCAAGTCCCTTTCCTTTTAAACAATTGTGCGGTCTCAAAGGCAATGACATGCCCCCATTTGCTAGTTGTTTTCCAATATCCCTTGGTGACTCTAACGCAGATGAACGACAGGATCAAAGCTGAAATGAGCTGCAAGTGTTACGATTTCATGAGCTGGATGAAATCCAATCATTTAAATTTCACGGACCAAGATAAGCAAAGATCAAAGTGTCAACCTGCTGTGCTATCAGTTATGCATTTTGCATAGAATATTTAGAGTAATGTGAGCAGAAGTCTAAGTTTTCAGTTGGACCTCTCAAATTTTAGCGCTCCAGTGGCTTGGTGTTGGGTTCATGAGCTGGATTTGGTCGAACATATGGCTGAGGTGTTAAGTAACACATGCAAAATGCAAATGAACAGTTTACCTCAGAAAGAAATCCTGTTTTCATTTTCTCACCTGTGTGTCATTCCAATCTGACATAAAAGGGGATTTTATTTTTATGAATAATCAGGATACTATTTTGCATATATCGAAAGTAATTAAGGACTTGGACTGTCTTGGAAAATCTTCATATCTGCCCTAACTCTCTTAGATAAAAGTAGTCTAATGAATCAGTTAAATCTGGTCTTTTCAATGACAAAACTTGACTGAATAATGCTGGGAAGAATGCCCTAATATTCAGTTCCTACAATATCATATGATTTCAGAAGACTTGCAGAAGGCAATATGACTTTATAGTGCTTATTAGTTGTTTTGGAGCTCAACAGCCCCAGTTTCCAAACAACATTCATATTCATGTGGGCACTGATATTTCCCTCCTTATGTCCGGCTGAGTCACTCTGCACTTTGTGATGCATGCAGCTAATGCGATGCGAATCCAACACGTCTCTTCATCCCCCCCTGGCACAACTTCTCTGACACAGCACGACAATCCCAGAACGGCTGAGATGAAAGCGATGGACTGTCCTACAAATAATGGGTTTGAAAATACTAGAAGAAGCCAAGAGTTGCCTTGAGAATATAAAGCCTCCGAATCTCTCCGTCTTCGTGTCTCTCTCTCCTCGTTTCTGCCTTTCTCTCTCTACCAAGCAGAACGTGTGCACGGGGAAAAGTGGTGAGCCATCACAATCTCCGCCAGCCTTCGGGATCTAATTGGAGGATGCCATTGCAAGGGGCCACAGAGGGGTGTGACGGTGGGGTATCTTTAATCCATTTGATCCGATGACGTGGAAAACGGAACAAAAGGTTCTCAAATCTCCACTGCACTGAGCAGCAGGCTCTGTCACCAAGCTGTCATGCTGGCTCAAGGAATGTATCCCAGGATTTAAGCTCCACTTTGAAACACCCCTTTATCCAGCACAGCTGTGCCCATGGAAAAAAACTGCTTAAAATTCTTGGAACGATCTTAATAATTACAAGAAACAGCTACTAATCAGGTGCTGACAAGGGAGTGGTAACGTTAGATAACCAAATCTCCTGCTTCACTTTCAATTCCAGTACACTTCGCCTTATCAGCCTTGGGGGACAGGTAAGGAGGAGAGGAATCCACATTAATGGCGGTGGAATGTTAATGAACCATATTTAAGCAGAAGACAATGATTCAGGTTGTTTTGGGTTCCCCGCAGAGGCCAAGTTTACACTGTGACAAGCAGGCAAAGCACTCTCATGTTGATGTGTGACTGCCGTTTAATTTGCAACGGTCCATGTGGGGTGATCGGTTGAAAACGACTGACAGCATAGTTAGCTGAAACAAGACAAACCAAGGCAATTAAACAAAATATGATAACAAGATTTACTCCACGATTTAAAAAGGCTGTTTTGTTTCCTCTCGTTTAACTATTACTCTAAAATGTTCCTATAAACCACTGAAAGTATATCACAGGAAGCTTTGATGTTTAAATTAGCACATTTTGTGCCCACTAATCTTTGCTTCTTTGTGGTTAAATTAGTCCTTGCCCTTGTTTTTTTTCCCCCATGAAAACAGAGGGGGCGTTAGGAAAAGAGGTGGAGGACAAGACAGTGACTGCTTGTATTAAAGGCTCTTTTAGGGCACTGATGATTTCCAATAATTAGCACGTTACTGTCAAAGCTACAGATCAACCCCTTTGCAGATGACCTCGCTCTCAGACTGTGCTGCAGTGCCACCTCCAGCACGAGAAGAACAGATCCATACTGCCCTCTGCTGCTGGATAAAGTCAACGATATAGATGCCAATCAAGCCTATGTGCTGCAAAACAGGAGAATCTGACAAATGGTTAATGGAACGTCTCATCCATCTGAGAGGGACTGCTATTATCATTCAGCTGCGACTTAAAGGTATAGCTACTGAAAATGGAAAATATTGTCTTCGTGTTGTTCCAGACCTAAACATTTTGAAGAATGTCTTCACGATTATCCATTCAATGAAAGGTAGCGGGGTCCAAAAGAACATTGGGTGCTCTTATTGTGTGGAAAAGAAAAAGAAAAACTAAAAACAAAAGGACAAGTAAAATATGACAGAATTTTCATTCTGTGAGGTTAGCTATGCCTTTGAGAAGATAAAAGGACCTTTTCTGTCTATTAGAGATTACTTTACCGTCAATGCTAAAAAAAAAAAAACGTACTATACCACATTTCTTTATCTCCTAATAAGCACTAAGCCCTCTATTTACACCATTTCTGATGGCTTTACGATATCTCAAGTTCACCTGAGATATCCTTACAATCTAATATGACTCATGACTGGAGGGGAGAACAAGTGGGCTAGCACAAAGCCAGAAAGGCATCCGGGCTGATTACTGAATTGGCCTTTCGTAGAACAAGATCTCCCCACAGATGCTATGATAGCCTTGCTACCATGGGCTATTCACATAGCATAATGTGGTAAATCCTGGTCACAACCCTGAGGCAAGCCCATAACAGATATGTCACTGTGCTAGTGGGCTGTTACTGCAGTGCATTGAAAAAGCCCTGGCCTGCTCGCAAGAGTCTCTGATCCGAACTGGATGGTTATGACTAAGGTAAGGGGAAATTTACGACCAGACAGTCAAGGAGCTTTTGGCGATGGTACCATATGAACTGCCTGACGGACCCAAGATTAGACTCAAGGTGGTATAGGAAACATTAAAGGGACGAAGATATTTTGTAAAAATGTCTCTGTGTTTCTGTCCATACAACAAAAGTCACTTTAGTCCAGTGTTGTTTTGGACCTCACTGACTTTCATAGTTCAAAATATTATTTAAAATTTGTTCATACAGGTTTGAAATGACATGAAGTTGAGTGAATGACTATTTTAATTTTGGGGTGAATAATCAAAATTTCTGTTTCTTCTGCTAGGAATATTCTACTGCCTGTTCAAAACACCTCTGCTGTCAAGAGCGACACTTGTTTCTTTTGAAAACTGCACTGTTCAACACCAGACATTACCAAAGTCACCTTCGGAACAATATGAATGCCAAGTCAAACCTATGTGCTGCGAAACAGGAGAATCTGACAAAAGTACAAAAGATTTTGAGACTTTTTTTTGTAGTGTCCTGTCACCAAACTTCACAACGGACGGTGACAAGCTCCCGTCGTATGCTGGGAGTTCAGTGATTCGCAGCCTTGAACGAGACGACATCTTTATATCATTATTGGCAACAGGCCCTGTGATCTTGACAGAGAAAAGGAAATCAGATTTACACTTTCTGTCCAACATAATCCAAATGTGTTGAGGGCCCAATGCTTTTGCCCTGCTTGAACTCTGCAGATGAATAAGTGACAGATTAAGGCAAAGCAACAAAGGGGGGCATTAGGGGGGCCAAAAAAAACAAAAGCGCTCTTAATTAATTACACTGATCCTTGGTTATGAAGGGGCAGATGGAGAGGAGGTTAAGCTATCAACAATTAATAGCAAAGCCTAAATGAAGCCTCCTGGATTTAGCCGTAAGTCGGGTGGGGGATTTTAAAAGACAGCTCAACAAACTGTATACGTGTTTGTATTTGCTTG
Source organism: Carassius auratus (assembly GCF_003368295.1). Classification (NCBI taxonomy): domain Eukaryota; kingdom Metazoa; phylum Chordata; class Actinopteri; order Cypriniformes; family Cyprinidae; genus Carassius; species Carassius auratus. The sequence continues at coordinate 97,375 of NW_020528386.1, forward strand.
CAGGATATATTGCAGAATAGGAGAGAACGTGTCACAGCAGTCCAGTGGAGATGTGAAGGGAAAAGCTTTTAATCCGTGCTGTGGTGTCTGTTCTTCACAGACGAGGAGGAGGATGAAATGCAGAACTCACAGAGGGATCGAAAGGAAGTAGAGAGGGGGAAAAGGCAAGCCGCAAATTATGCACAGAAAAGATTGCGGAAGGCATAACCTCATCTTATTTTACGGGAAAAAACCCATGCTGACAAAAAAAAAAAAAAAAAAAAAACTAAGGTTAAAAAAGTAGAAACAACAGAGTGCTGCCATGTAAGGGGAAGTGCACCTTTCTGATCTATATTACATGTGCTTTATGTCTTGGTCTCATGTGTTGAGCATCAGCATGAGATGTAAGTTTATCTTTTTTATTTTTTTCCCTCTTCCTGCTGTGACAGCTTCAAGTCATTGGTCTCATATGCAATATCAGTCCCTCTCCAAACGGTGCTATAAATAGACTTCATCCACACATCACATTCACCATTGCAAGATATGCCATAGTGCCATCTCATCCTCAGTCAAGAGTCAATCATTGAGTTGTGCAATTCTGCAACCATCATATTAGTTATGGACTACAAACGGTTCACTCTCAGGCAACAGTACACTAGTAGCACTGACTGAAAGTAGACAGGAAACAACAAATAATAATACTAATAATTAATTACATTTATTATTTAAATAATACTGATATAATGTAATACAATTTAAAAATTGATATGAATTTATAATGGATATATTGTTATTGGGTTATACACAGCCTGCAGTCTAGGCCTATAATAAGCATAATATAAATAATAATACATTTATGAAGCTCAAAAACATACTGTGTGCTGGTTTAGTACAGGACAGTTTATTGTGGATGAATGCATTCTGTATTCATTTTTATTGTATATACTTCACTGGCACAACACATGGCCAGCAAATTGGAAAAAATCAGCATGCAAACAAGCTATGGTGGTTTGTGCTTAAGATTAGTGATGTGAAGCTTATTTCTTGAAGCCCCAAAGCTGCCTAAAAACTTGAGTGGCTATTGACAATCAAAACACAACCATAAATTACAAAAATAGCATTTAAACTGCAAAATGACAAAAAAAAAAAAAAGCAACCCTCTACAATATGAGTAAACAACTCACATATGTGACTAAATGTTCAAGTTAGGCGATTATAATGTCTATCATTAGCCATTGGCTAATAAACAGTGTTGTAGTCGAGACCAGCTCATTCGAGTCCGAGTCCAGATCGAGTCCAGAGAGGGTCGAGTCCGAGTCAAGACCGAGTTCAGAAAGGGTCGAGTCCGAGTCAAGACCGAGTTCAGAAAGGGTCGAGTCCGAGTCAAGACCGAGACCAGAGAGATTTGGTCTTTGACAAGACCTAAAGAAATCTTCAAGAGTATGTAAAATGTTTGGTGGAAACAATAAAGGGTAAAAGGTCCACATAGTATGTGGTGTAAAGGTAATTTTATTAGTATTATGAAGTGTTACTTGTCAATATTAAGTGCTCATTTTCACATAACATCGTTGTACCACTATACACATCCATATAACCTTTCTAGTACAAGTAACATTACTGTACCACTATACCTGTAAATGTTCAACTGTAACAGCTTTTACATAACTTTTAACCTTGAAGCTTAACTAATGACTGCTAATATCCTTACAATGTCTTGGATTATGTGCACTTTAGATGTTGTGAAGATTACAGATGGGCATAATTACCTTTCAAAAAAATAAGTGAGGAGACCATCCTGCTACCCAACCAAGCACGATGTGGTCTCATGATCAATCCACCCCGACTAAAAACACTCTCTACTGGTGCAGAGGAAGCGGGGACTGACAAAAGTTACCATTTCATCACTTTCTGTAACAGCAACGGATAATCTAATGCTAATTTCCCTGGATGGTGCATTTTAATGCAGGGTAAAATACACACTAGTCCAAGTTTTTTTTTTTTGTTACGGAGGGCATACACACAAGAGCCGACTGACTGTCCAGGAAAATTTCATGCAAAAGTGTGTATGTGCAAGGGGAAGAAAGCTGGTTGAAATGCCATATAAGTTCAATGCATTCTGTCAGACATGTTTTTGGGGGGAGATGATTAGTGTTGAGACAGTCAGTCTGTGTCTGTATTCATTATATAAGTTTATAAAACGATATTTGTTTTTTTTCTGTGACCATTTTGTCCTACTTTGTAAAAATAACACAGTTGAGAGAAATAATGTAGCAATGTGGCTTTCTGGAAAGCGGGATCACTACAGGCGGATGGCAGGAGGGTAACTTAAGGCCGGTGACACACTGGCTGCGTGGCGTCTCTGCTGCGTGCCAGAAGCGTGGTGGCTGCTTCGCGTTTTCTGTGTCTTTACACACCAGAAGCGTGCCTGCACGCGGCGCTTGGCGCACTGCTGCTGCTGTAGGTGACATAGAGGGTGGCCGCCGACAGACCAGGCTCTTGTCTTTATGACAACAATATCAATATTTTTTTTTTTTTTTTTTTTTACACACCTACTGATAGGACACCGTCAACAGTATTGACGGCACAATAGAGTATGTTTGACAGGTGCAATATTTGAAAATCGTTCATTATTAATTTATTTTTTAAATTACATTTATATCTGAATTTATGCCAACCTATAGACTTTCAAATATCAAAATGTCATGAATTAATATGTATTTGTGTACAAAATGACATATAAACATATTTTACTTTTTTGCCTGGAAACGCTTCCAACATGCACGCGTGTCGGGTGAAAAATAGGCGTCGGTTCTATTTCTAGCATGCACGGGTTTTACGCGCGTCTCACGCAGGCAGTCTGCAAGATCTAACCTGTTAACATGGGAGCCGAATTAAAAACAGACACGCCACGCAGCTGAGACGCTTGCGCCACACATCCAGTGTGTCGCTGGCCTAACGTCTCACGTCAAAAGAAAATCACCAGTCATTGGATGTCTCAAACATACATCAATTTAAATAAACATTAACATACAGTAATAATCATTAAATATTTTGATTGGGACTCGAGTGGACTCGGGCATAAGTCCGATTCCTAATATGTTCGAGTCCGAGTCAATACCGAGTCAAAATGCACACGAGTCCATGACAAGACCGAGACCATTAAAATACGGTCTCGAGACCGAGTCCAAGACCGAGTCTCGAGTACTCAACACTGCTAATAAATAGTTAGATTTCATTCGCCAGTGTTTGAGCTGGAGTAAGTACAAGTTTTGCGCAGATATTTTCCTCATAGGAACATTAGTTTGGCAGATTGTAGACTCAGAAGTAAACGCACGCTGATATGATTGGCTAACAGTTGTGTATGTTTGAATACATCCTTCACAGACGGACACTGCTGTGATATAGCTTTAAAATGCATAAATACTCAGTACATATCAAACGATATGTAATAGACAGCACACCACACTTTGAAAATAAAAGCTCATTCTGATTCTGAAATTGTATGTTCCTTGGAGATGCACAACAGTTCTGCTGCGGATTTAATATGTAATATTTGCGTTAACTGCATTAAAAAAAAGTTACATTATTTTTTTCCATAGCTAGTTAATTAGATTAACATGACAGTATAAATGGGTATACCTCCTCTAAATAAATAAAGATGTATTCTCTTAATCACTAATACAATGATGGAAAGATTGCAATATTGAAATGTACTAAACACTTCTCACTGTATTCCTCCTCTAACAACACCATAACATTTTGGATGCTGTTAGATGTCAAATAATTGACTTGGTCTTATGAAAGCAGAGTATGGAATGCCAAAGGTCTATATTTTGTAGTTTTTCCAGTATGGGCAACGACCATGAATGTCACTTCTGCAAGCTGTATCTTACACTGTGAGATAAACAGTCACTCTTTTCATAGCTTTTGCCAGTGTTCTGACAATTTGTGCGACCCCATCAGATTTTGCTACAGGTACCTTCCATTAAAACAGTAGGGAGCACTACTCAACAACGAAGAACAATGAGATAAGTCTTCTGGCAGTTCTCTCCCAGTTCTCTCCCAAGTGGCTCCATTGTAGTCAGCATTAAAGGGATACTCCACCCCAAAATTAAAATTTTGTCATTAATCACTGTGACGAGTGGGGCGGGGCCGAGGGATGTGTGAACGAGCGAGGCCAGTGGAGTGATTGGGAAATGAATGACACCTGCGACCCACCACCGGTCTCGAGTCCCACAGAGGAGATGAAAGGATATAAAACTGGAGTGACGACAGTGAAGGACGAGAGAGGACCAGGCCTGGGCTTTATTTTGTGTTTGCTTTTTATTAGTGCGCATCAGTCGTCCGTGAGGGGCTGATGCGCCGTTTTGTATATTTATTTTTGGATTATTAAAGTTTCATTTGATTGTCCGCAGGTTCCCGCCTCCTCCTTCCCGATGAATATGAAGGTTTTATTATTAAAATCACTTACCCCCATGTCGTTCCAAGCCCTTAAAAGCTTTGTTCGTCTTCAGAACTGTCCCATAGACTGCCAAATCAGTTACACTGTCAAGGTCAAGAAAAGTATGAAACACACTGTCTGAATAGTCCATCGGCCATCAGTGGTTCAACTGTAACATTATGAAGCGACAAGAATACTTTTTGTACACTAAAAAACAAAAATAACAAATTTATTTCAACAATTCTCAAGCCTCACAGTTTTCTTTCAAAATATCTTAAATTGTGTTCCGAAGACGAACAAAGTTTTTACAGGTTTGGAACGACGTGGGAATAAGTGATTAATGACAAAATTTTCATTTTGGGGTGGAGTATCCCTTTAAGTCCGAAAATGATCCTGTTAGATTTAAAACACGTTTAATTGTCAAGAAATGGCTGTCTTTAAATATTTTGATTCAGCATACTTACCTGTTTATAAAAATTTGCCTTAAACTTACACCAGAAATTTTTTGTTTCAGGAGGGTGTACTCATTTTTGCAAAACATTTTATCACTTGATAAGAAACCTTATTTTACTGAATATATATAGCATCCATAGAGGGTGGTTATACCGGGCACATATTCACGACAATATGCTAAAGGCCCTAGTTTTTAGTAATAACGCTTCATTGGACAGAACCATGACATGTGGTTAAGTATTATGAAAGAGATTTAGAAAACATTTCCCCTCCATTTTTTCCCCCTTGTGGTAATCCCAAAAAAGAAAACAGCCAAACCTGATACATCCAAAAAAAAAAAAAAAAAATCATTTTTCCAGCTTGTCTTCCCACACTTCAAAGCACCCAGTATGGAATCTCCACGGTATAAAAAAACACTCTCAAATAAGAGCCATCTTCTCTCCATACTAATGCTTCATCGGGAAACAGATTTTGTTTTTTTTCCTTCCCACGAGACATCTTTATACTTCTCTGCACTTCTATCTTACAGCTTTTACAGCTGAAGTAGATTTTTAGTGCTGGGTTTTAAGCGTGTTAAGGCTTCCTTAACGTGATAAAACCAAACTCCAAATCTCCAGGAACACATCCTGCAAGTTACATATTGCAAAGCAAAAAATTCAACTTTACAGTTAGAGTACATCCTAACCCACATACAAGTTTGAATCTGGATTGTGTTGTTTGCCAGTACCATTAACCAATTTCCTTTACCTCATTATCTCTCAACTACACACAAGGAAAGAAAAACTCTAAAGAGTTAACAAAACTAAGAGCTGAAGGATACTAACATGAAGATGGATATATAATCGGATTGGGATAATCTGTTCAAACTAGGAAAGTTTAAAATTATAATACAGGTTAGGCCTCAATAAATGCAAGTATATGCATTTGAACAGCACTCATCTACTCAGTATTGCATTTCAGGGACAATGAGTGCTTGTTTGTGCGGTAAACAGGATTTTTGCAAGGCTTACAAGTGGGTCAGATATTGCCTGGTGGGATGGTTAGGGGTGAGACAGAGACCCTACTGATCCGTGTCAGAGGTGAAAGACCTGATAACAGCTATCTCCTCCACCTAACAAGTCCACCCACCAGGGTTTTACAAAAATGGCAGAACTGTGTGTGCAGATCAGTTGTACATGGTGCGATGCTACAGTACTTCTATTTTATTACTGGAGATGAGCAAATCCCCCAACGGCTGTTCTCTTTTGATCTTGGTCTTTAAGTGCCCCCCATTCCAATCCCTGCACCAATAAATGTTCTGCCAAGCGCATCAGCTGCCAAAACCTAAAAGTAAGATGTTTTGGAGGCCTTGGCACTGGGCAACACATGCTGTCCAGTAGTAGTGGCAGTTGAGGAGCAATGCTGGATATATGCTGACTGTAAAACAGAAGATGTCTCTGTCAGGGGGACTTAAAGTCATTCACTTTAAACCCATCTTCCTTCTACAAGGAACTGCTGATTTTCAACAAGACAGATACAAAAGCCATTTCTAAAGACACCCATGCATAACCAGACTAAAATCATACTACCATTAGATAGCATTCAGACAGACAGACAGACAGACAGACAGATAGACAGATAGATAGATAGATAGATAGATAGATAGATAGATAGATAGATAGATAGATAGATAGATAGATAGATAGATAGATAGATAGATAGATACTAGACAATTCTTGTTAAAAGTGACGGAAACACTGCAGCAATGAAAAAAAAAAAAATCCTGAGCAGCTGTGGAAAGCAATGATATGGAAAAAGTATACGGTCGATCTGCCTGTCAGAGCTCCAAGCTGTTGCAGAAAATGATCAAGCCATTTCACCAACAGCCTTGACTTCCCATCTATTGGGTTGCAAAAAGCTTAATTTAATGCAACCTCATTGATTTATTCTCAAGTGTCCCACAATCATTAACATAATTGCATGATCCATTTATAACACCCTCACATGGTGACTGTGGTAATTTGGCACCTAGATTCACCATTCAGGGGTATTTCCTTAATTTCGTTAGGTCTTAAAATCTAGCCTGAAATATCATCTTCCAGACAGTAAAATTGATTTCATTCGTTTTTGACTAACTCTGAAGCCATTTTAGTCTGTCTCTTACCAGAGTTCACCATTTGATATATGAGGAGATTGCCTTTCGTAACAGCTCCTATTGATCCACAACCTCCCTCTCCTACTAGTATGACTGGAAAGCTTCCATGTCACCTTGTAATTCCCACAATCCTGGCAATGTTCCAGTGATTGCATGGTATACAACAGTTTCTAAAAGTACTTTGTCTTCAGGACAGAACTATAAACTTTTCTTTTTTCTGCTAAAGGGAAGTTTCTGATTCCTGTCTACCTCAAAACAGAACTATTATGCTTTTTGTAACTGAAAGTCTCTCACCTTCCATTCCTGGGCTTTGGATGTAAAGACAAGGGCCAGCAGTGGACACCAAACTGAGCTTTTGTCTTCCCATCATCCTCTGCAGAGAACCAACCCGATGTGTTTTCGTCTCCTGCAAGAGAGGAGATCATATTTGGTTTAGTTTGTTATTCATTCTTCTACCCTAGCAGATCATGCGGAGTGTCATCACATCTCATATGTGTATCTAATTATACAAACTGAAGTATGACAGTAGTTAAGCTGTTTGAGGCTCGTGGTGTGCACTCTCTGAAGATATTTTCGGTATAGCAGACTAATGAGCCTTCAAAAGTCGCATTCCTGCAGCAGGTGTCCGTCTCAGCATGTGAAGTAGCAACCTGCAGGTTTCAATTAATGAAGTCTAAATTCTGGAGGCGTGAGCCACCTAGGTCTTCCCTCACAGCCACTTTGAGAGGTGTTTACAATTGCCAAGCACAATACTTGCCTGCCAGCAACCGTTCTCTGTTAAAGCAATTCAGTAATTACCTTTCATGGACATCTTACGCTTGCATTAAAATGTCATGTTTTTCTGGTCCCCTGTATCTTTGCAAGCACATCAACTCGGAATTTGCCCCAGAAACCATAAAAACAGGCTACAAACAAATGCCGTCAGATTGGACCCGGCTCATTTGTTTTCACAGTGTGAAAGGTACGTGGCGCGGTTTGACGACCGATGTACCATAGCTGTATCAATGCACAAGTCAGAGCGGGAGACTTAAGGGCCAATTAGCTTGAGTTTAGTCTCTGTGTTTCTCAAGGGCTTCAGGAGGATTTCTTTCAGATTTCACTGAAGTCGTGCAAGTGGCCAGAGTACGACATCTCTGTATATCAGCACTTTGTGGTCAACACACTCTTAAAAGGCATTAACGCTTTGATTTCTTCCTCCACTTACCATGGAGATGACTCTCTAAATCAATGCAATCGATGGCGTACTTCAAAAGGTCAGATTTCTAACACTTCTACAAAACTTCTTTGCTTGTAAGTAAAGTAAGACTGTGGATAAGAGCGCAAAAGTTCTTAAGATAATTGCAAACACCTTGCAATAATCTCCTTTCAATACTTTAAGAATTCTGATTCCTGGACTTAATCTAATCGTTTTACACAAAGTTGATCCTAATTCTATGGCAGATCTATGCATTATTTATAAAACTATTAAAAGCTAATTACATTTTTTGAAGAACAATGGGAAAACCGACGTTCATCAACTTTCGAAAAGAAAATCCATGAAAAGGATGAACTTTGCCGGTGAGAAAAAGGATTTCTTGCTGCCCTCAAAACACAGTGGTCACACGATTAAGATCAATTCTAAGGGACAAATACAGTTACATACAGCTGATTACTATTATTATTATGGATCCACAGAATAATTTTAAATACTGTACAAATACTTCAGGAAGGGAGGGACAGATGGATGGATGGATGGACCGATGTTGTAGACAAACAACATTTCTGATTTGGCTACTTGTTATGAACTAATGATCATGAAGAAACTGGAAATAAAGATTAGGCAAACTAGTTTTTGCATTCTGCTAACATGTAGCCTTCTGTGTATAATATGGTGCTTAAAAAATTGTAATCACCACTCTTTCTGATAGAATGTTCTACACACAAGTCTGTCCTCATTTATAATAGGTATGTTAAGTTAAAGCTTATTAAATCACACATACTGTGAGGAAAAACACTGTATTAAAAAAACACTGTTTCAAGAAGGTTTTCAAATTAAATTTAAAACGCAGACAGCACCCTAAGACAGACTCAACTAAGTCAGGCCTTAGAGGACAACATGTTCTCATTGTTCACATTTATTTCTGCTTCAATAAACTGCACAGACTAGCAGGTCAAGGTTTGACTGGGTACCTTTAGCATTAGTCCCACTGGACCATGCAATAACTGCACCAAGCTCTTCATCATTCTTTTGAAATATTATGTAAAACATCAGCCTAAGAGCACACTATGATTAATTTATTTATGTATTTATTTTGCATCCTGTATGTAAAACCCTGACCCTCTAGACTGTCAGACAGATATAATAAAAGCAAGGCCTTGATGTCTTTAGTCATTTAGAAGCAGATCCTTGACGGAATATTACCTGTTCTCTCTCTCTCTCGCTATCTCTCTCTCTCTCGATGTGGCTGTTTAAATTTTTACAGCACAGTGAAGCATGAAAGTGAAGTTTATAACATACAAAAGCATCTAATACTTCCACCCAACACGTCAACTTTAGATTCGCAATCAGGACTACATTCTCTATATCTTCTCTTTAAATAAAATAGTTCTGCTATGATCTCACACGTTTGCCCTTTGGAGAGATGATCGCAGAGTGTATAGGTCTCTTCTAAATCACTGTAATTAAATTATAGCTGTCATTCAGCCCTACTTATGGGTCATCGGGTTCACGGTTTACCTGCCTTGCACTGTGACACTTAAGCTTGCTATTAAAATAGATAATAGTTTTGCAGGAAATGTGCTCTTTGCATTTGTTTTTTTTTTTTGTTTTTTTTTTTTTGTAAGAGCAGGTCAATATCCCCATTTTGAACACTTTTAGACACTAGTAAGTACCTGAGTTTGTCCAAACATAAGTTCAAGAGTCAGTAGACTTCGCTGGCCATTGACATTCAGGCTTTTGAAATATATTAATAATGTATAATAATTGATGTTTCGCTCTCAATAAATGCAGCGGTGGCAAGTGAGATGAGGTATTAGCATTGTCGAGGCTTGTCTTATGCCCCTGCATAGCAAGGGCTAGCGCTGCTAATGACTTAGGTATAATGCATTCAGTCCACGTAAGCTCCCAATACCCTGGCTAACACAATGCGAGAAACATGCCAAAACTCAGCGGCCAAACACTCTCTGCTCACTCCTTCATTAACAATGCAGCAACCATCGCTCTATTCATGTTGTGTCCTAAAACTCAAGCCGCTTAGCAAAGGATAAGCAAACAAGTGTGCACCTCATCAGGGAGGCTGGGGTTTAACCAGGGGTTTGCTCATTGATAGCCGCTGTCAGAGCTTGAGAGAAAGAGAGACAATGGAGAAGCAGAAAATGAGAAGGAAGGTGAGAGAATGATGGACAGGACAGAGGATTTAGGCTCGAGGCTAAACCGGTATCTCTACCAGACAGACACTGGATAAGAAACTGGGATAAAATAAAAGTTAAATATATTTGGAATTCATCTGCATATAGGCAAAACGGACACACACAAAACTGTCTGATCAGAGTAAATGAATGATAAGAATTTGGGCTTGCAATTTAATTCATACAAACTGTATTAGAACTATTCTACACTTTGGTAACCTATTAAACAAATGTTCTGGGTTCAACTGAAGTGAAGCACGGTTGACAGCATTAGTTGCGTAATGTCAATTACCACAGAAACTAATTCAGCTCTGGCTATTTAGAGCATTTATAGAAAGGCATTTAGAATGGATTATGGTGTCTATAAGGTTTAGAGGATGACAAATCAAGTTTACATTTTTGTGAAATGTACAAAAAATGATAAAAAAAATTATTCATTTTCTGTAAAAGGAAAGTCTGTTAATTGGATTGTAAATTTGTTTAAAGGCATGGGTTTTTAAACTGGGGTACCCTGAAAGGGTACAAGATCATTCAGATCATGGGTGTCAAAATTATTATTTTTTGTTCAAAACCTGCTCCAACTCACATACTATGTAGCTTTCAAATAAGCCAGAAGCACTTGATTAGTTGGATCAGGTGTGTTTAATTAGCATTGAATCTAAACTCTGCAGGGCTCCGTCCATACAGGAACTTAGTTTGACACCCCTTAAAAATCCTTTAAAGGGGGGGTGAAATGCTCGTTTTCACTCAATCTCCTGTTAATCTTGAGTACCTATAGAGTAGGACTGCATCCTTCATAACTTCAAAAAGTCTTTAGTTTTATTATATTCATAAGAGAAAGATAGTCTGTACCGATTTTTCCCGGAAAAACACGAAGGGCTGGAGTCGTGTGGGCGGAGCTAAAGAATCACGAGCGCCAGTAGGCTTTTGCGTTGAGAGAATGTGGAAGCTGTGACATTATCGTGAGGGAAAAACCATCATCCAAAACAAACCATGGCTAAGAGTCAGATTCAGCCGTTTATTTATGATCCAGAATCAGATCCCGAGGCTGAAACTGAACGAAAGCAGCAGCAGCAACGACTCGCTCCGAGCGGGGCTCGAACCAGGGTCTCCGGCATGGGAGGGGACGCACTAACAAGGAGGCAGAGATATTTTAAGCAGTTTTACTCACCGCCTGCGGTTCCAACACACGATCGTGACCCTTTTTCGTTGGGATTGCATCATCCTTAAGAAATAAACGATACGCAAATCCGTCGTCAAACTGGGCCTTGTTTGTAAAACAAGCATCTTCGAAATGCAGGGAACAAACAAAAACACTTGCACAACTCCGTTGATGCTCTGTAAAAATAAACTCCGTCCACTGGTCCCTTAATGCTGTTTTTTTGTGTAATCTTTGCAGGGTTGTCTTGCCCTGGCAACCAAAAACACACTTCTTTTGTGACTTTTCGCGATGCTCTCGCTCTGATCAGTGAAATGTCTGTGCTCATTACTGCGCCAGTGCGCCTTCACGGAGAGAAGACAGATTCATAATTTCATGGATTAATAAATTAAATTCTGCTCTGTACCTTATAAAAACTATTACCTCCAGAGAGGACTGCGACTGGAACTCATTATCATTTGAACTACTTTTGGTACCACTTTTGATATTTTCGCAAAAAATAAATGATTAATGTTACGTTTTTGTGTCTGTCCTTATTAGTTATGTAGTAAGTAAGAAACCGTATTCTAAAGTGTTACCCCTAATTGTAGTGGTCAAACTATTAGTGCTCATATATTGTTTTTTCCTCAAACATTCAAATTGCCATCTTAACACATAATTGAAAACATTCATCAGAACAGGCCAGAAAACTGCCACACAGTGAGGCTGTGAATAGCTGAACCACAGCCTTTCTGAGTACTATACTCTTTCATCAGTGGTTTGCTGCCTTGACACCATGAAAGCAAATGCAGGCACATATATTTAGAAAATAATGTGCATACACCATTTTTAATTAACAGCTACGTACTCCAAAACAACAAACTGAACGTTATCAAACTTGTTTGTCATTCCCAATAATAGCTAATAACCACTTGTGGACCTTAGCATTTTTTCCCAGAAGGAGCTTAGCAAATATACTGAAGCATCACATAATAGGGATTTCATTTTAATTATGCTTTGGCATTATCGACAAACAGCGGTGGGCTTTAAATCTTCTGTAATGATTAATTACAAAGAAGACCAATCTATAAGCACTTTGACAAAATCAGTAAAAGCTACAGGCGAATCAAAAGAGTTCACAGGATGTTGCTCAACACTTCAGGGATCAATGCTGAGCAGCACAACTGTTTATTGAATTTCTATTAATATTTATAGATCATAAAAAATGCACACTTATTTTTCGTATTGTGAATTATAACAATATGGTTTAATGCTGTTATAATTCACCATAATATATAATATAATATAATATAATATAATATAATATAATATAATATAATATAATATAATATAATATAATATAATATAATATAATATAATATAATATAATATAATATAATATAATATAATATGCTTTATATATTATATGACAAACCAAAAATCGATTCAAAATTGTACTACACAAAAGAAGAAAAGTCACAATCCATTAATAAATCAGTCATTTGGAAGCATAAGGCTTAATGCAGTGTATAGTTACTTCAAAAGATTCTTTGTATGAAGTAAAAGCTTTGGAATACACCAAGAGTAAACAATGGCTTCTATGGCCTTTCTTTCACTTTAGCATGATCATTTTCCATGTTTTTTGTTGTTGTTTTTTTTTCTATAAAGCATCAATGTGTTTCAAAAAATGCTTTGATAACGGAAAGCTCAGTAATTCGGTCACGTTTGAATGTCGGACAAAAGTTGTGGGTGGGTGAGGGATCACAGTTGCTATGACTCCCGTAGATGCTATTCCTGCTAAGCCATGTAGTGAATGAATGGACAGGTTTAGGCCACTAGCAATTCACAGAATTGTTCTAAAAGTCCTGTTTTCTCTCATTATGTAGCCATGCCAGACAGACCGCAGCAGTGATCACTGATCAGGAGCGAGTGGAGACTGAATGTGTGTCACTCTGGTGGAGTGGGGTAAACTACCACTGGCTTTCCTTCCAGCTGACAAACAGTGATCCACCACTATTCGGCCCCGTGCCTAATTGACAGTGCTTTACTATCAGTCACATCCTTTACCACAAAGAACACTGAGTAGATACGCACAAAAATAATCAGAGAGTTCCTTATTCCCTCCTGCCATGCCAAAAAAATTTATTTTCCAAGCTTTTTCCTATCAACTCTGAAAAATATCCCTTCTTTTGCGTTTGTACATGTGCATATATTTACTAACAATATAAACATACCACAAGCCCAGTGCTAAAGAAAGCTACTTTGAACCTAGTTTACCAATCTACAATAATTAAAAGCTATACATAACTGAAGAGTTAGCTAGACTACAAGCAAGAAAATAAAGAAGATAGTTGTTTTAAATTGTAATAATATTTCACATTATTACTGGTATTACTGTATTTTTGATCAAATAAATGTAGCCTTGGTGAGCATAAGAATTTCTCAAACTTAAAAAAAAAAGAAAAAATCAAATTTAGCAATTCAGCATTCAATTAAGTACACTGATTTTTTTATTTAAATACAGTGGTATTTTTCAGGTAAAAAAAAATAAAAATAACGGTGATGGTATTAAAAGATAATTTACATAAGAAAAATACAGCAGTGCACATCAGAGTTTAACTATTCTGCTTTAAAAAATAAAATAAATAAATAAAATAAAAGACCTAAAATGCTTGACATATGAATCAATTTGGAATCAGATTTGTTTACATGAACTGTCGTAACAGAACTGATTCACTTGAAATGGGAACCCTTGAAACCTGCATGTCAAACATATTAAGTGCACCTGTGGACATGCATCAAGGGAGCATTTGGAAAAAAGAATTGGGCCTTTTCTCTGCTCTACATGTTGTGGTGGCAATCTCTGAACAAAATCTTCATAATCTATGGAACCCTCGGGACACACTCATCCACAGTCATGTTAAAGCTCTCGATCTCATGCACCATGAGTTCCCAGCATGTTGCCACAATATCACAAACACTGTTTTCTGACAGCCTGTTTTCTATAGATACAAGCATATGTTACTCATTGCGAGAACCTGTTAATGGCTCTCATAAGAGACAAAACAGCTTCTGTACATTTTATATTACACAAAAGATAAAGCTAACAGCAGGGCGTATTGCAGAAAACAGGTAGGGTGGAAGACTGCAGGATTTTTTTTATAAGGATCAATACATGCCAAAGAGGACCTATAGGATGGACAAATATAGGTATCAATAACACAAGGAAGTGGCACTGCCAGACGGGAGGTCAAGGGACTCAAATGACTACAATCAAAGGTTTTTTTTTTTTTCTGCCCACATCAGACCCACACGTCCTCAAAGGACGAACGAGAGCTCAGCAACAACAGGCCACCCATGAAATTGCAGCAGCATTTCGGTTATTGTGATTTCATTTGGTTAAATGAGTAGCAGTGTGGATGTAATGGTTGGATTACGACTGTCCCGTCTTCACAAAACACTTGGAATGTTTTGACGTACAGAAATGATGTATATTTCAGAATCACATTCCAATTGAGACAGGTTATGACTCTGCAAAGTGAAGTGTAAAAGTTACACTGTGAATTGCGAATATAAGCTCATTCTGGTCAACAAGTTTGGCTGAGATGGGACAAGGTCTGACGAGCCAAGAAAAAGCAGGAAAGCATATAAGAAATGCAGAAAAAGCCAAATGGCTTCTTGCACAAAAAAAAAAAAAATGGCTCTCGGGAATGTTTGTCATTCTCTAGCTGCTTTTATTTGTATTTTTTTTATTTTTTTTTGGAGAGATGTTGCCACTTATGCTGCCACTTAGTGTCAACTGACTTTGCTATTTGCCTATTGCTGTAAAACACTTTTCAACAACAGCTCAAAAACAGCCATAGGCAGCAAATGTAAGACCATTATTTTTGTGATAATAAAGATAATTTAACAAAAAATGGGGGGGGGGGGGGTAAATAAATAAAACTGGAAAAGCTTGGACACCTTAGAATGATTGGAAATCTGAGATAAGAGGTAAAAACAGGTTCCAGACTCTTACGGCTCTTGGATCCTAGACGTAGCTCCTGTTCACCCTATTTCTGCTTATTTCTCTGTGTGCCCATCAAGTAGAATAGTATAATCTTTGATCATGCCCCTCATCAAGTCAAACTACTTCTTTTGTTTTTGTCAAGCTTTAGCCGGAGTGGAAAACACTGCTGAAGCATGGCACTGAGAAGTCAGACTCCATCAGTCACTAGTAGATTTGATGATCTGCAGACTGATAGAGGTACTGTATTTTAAACAGTGCAACAATGAAACAATCCTAGCTACTACATTTGATTTTCAATTATATTCCATGAACATTATCACAATTTACAAGAATCTAAATGTCCCAATGTGACCATTTCAAGGAAATACTTTGCTATAAGACATACTAGCCCTGATAGCAGTATTTAATGCATTTATGTCCAAATGTTACATAGAATTATTTTCACAATCATATGAACAACAGAAACCAATGCAAAAATATAGAGGCTTTTCCCACCAGCCACAAAATCTGCCAGGAGCATTTCTTACTAAAAACTCTCAAGACTTCTATAGTATTATAACATTATAATATTGCACATTGGATGAGTTTATGATATAAATGCTGTACTATTATGTACAAATTATTAAAAAAAAAGACATAAAAACTAAAATCAATCATTTTAAAATGCTACAAGAGGCATAACATCAGGAAAAAGTACGCTATTAAAAATCATTTCGATATTTGTTAAGGATTATATTTAATAGTATTAATAAATTCTATATTAAAATATAGTCTATTGTCTAAAACCTTAACCTTTTAACCTAACTTAAATAACTGTATAGTGTACATATATAGTGAGTTTAAAGGATGCGATCTCAGCTTTGTGCTTGACAATACAGAAAGTAAGAAAAAGATTTTATACCATTTGTGAAATTGGTAATCTTTTGTGAAATTAATTTTATATTGCCAGTACTCCAATGCCAATACTATTCAATAAACCAGAGGCAGAGAGGCAATTTCTATTAGCTTTACTTAAAATGAATAGGCATTTATAACATAAATGTTAAAAGTTAAAAACATATTAAAACTTTTATGCATTGATGAGTCCAAAATAAAACATGGCTACACTCTGATTTATCACTGATGTGACAACCACAAAGGAAGCCATCAAGTCACAACATTGTAAATGCTGAGATGAGATAACCAAGCTATATATCTGGTTTATTGAATAGTATTGGTATTGGACTACTGGAAATATATGTGGCTCTGGATAAAATGAATTTCACAAAGATTACCAATTTGACAAATGGTATAACATCTTTTTTGTCTGTGTGTTGTGTCTCTGTGTACTCGAAGCTTGTCACTAAAACAAATTCTTTGTATGCGCAAGCATAATTGGCAATAAAGCTCTTTCTGATTCTATAAGAGTGTGAAATTGTATTTTATCATCTATTATTTTACTGCATGCAGCAAAAATTTTCTGGCCTTTCTCTTAGGATGAACTCTGATTAAATACAAAACTCCCATCTGGTTCTACAATAATATTTCTAAATATTTTTTATATCAATATTAAAACATTAGTAGTAGTAGCAATTTAAATAAATTATTGTTATTATTTATATCTTAATCATAGTCAGTGATTTGGATCAATAGACCTTGAGTGATGATGAGTTAGTGGAGTATAAAATTCAAACTCACTCAGTTCTATTTTTCCTAAGTGGAACCGGTTGACCCAGGAGATCTTGCTGACTGGACTTGGAGTGTTGAAGACAACAGTGAAGCTCACAGGACGACTAGACCTACAGCACATGAGAAAAACATTGGACAGGTGGCGAGATACAATGACTTAACCAACATGGGAGCACTGCCACTGCCCTTTGAGTTAGACAATCTTGTAAAATTTCCAGAAAAACACATCACAACATGGTGGTGCCTTAATTATCAGCATTAATAATACAGTGAAATAGTTTTGCTGCAGTGCACCAATGAGCCCTAGGGAGAGCAGCTGCCACTCTCCCCAATACAGCTTGGTCTCAAGCCGAGTCTGAATCTGTGTGCTGAGTCTTATTTTTCATGAAGTCTGTGCTTATAGGAAGAAAAATCAGACAGCAGAGATGAAGATGGTATGGAGATACATAACATTTGCCTTCCTTAATTAAATCAAAGAGACAGTGTGAAGGTAAAGGAGACCATAAGCGGCGTGGATGTGGTGGCATGTGGGGTTATGTGGAGAGAGAAGGAGGGAGAGGGTCAGGCCACAAGATGAGGTAAGCATGCTGAGGTGATCTGCATTCTAAGCCAAGATGTTTAGCCAGGTTAATGGACCAGAATTTTTCAGCAATGCCTTCTACAAGGAGGGAATGATTGAGCATGACTGAGCACTGTGTGCTTCTGGATGGGATGAGGTTTTTAATAGGAGTTATTAAACGAGATTGGCCACAAGAAACCCACCTGGATTTGACTTTAAACAATGGCAGTTTTAAAATTGAAAATGTGATTCAATTTCAGGATTTGATCATTAAACTCTATTATCTACACCTCGGATGTATCCCTAGTAGTCTGTTCTTACGAAGGACAGTTGTGCTCATAAGGTCATAAAAAACATACCCTTTGCAGAATCAGTCAAACGATTATGATTGGTTTAAAATACATAATAATCATAAATAAAAAAAATAAATAAAACAATGCAATGGAAAAGTTCTATGGATGTCCAGTAAAAGATTCTTCATAGAATAATCTCAGATGCCAACAAAAGCATCTAGGTGAGATAAAATGCTCTTTGAATATAATTTATTCACATAAATTACATTTTGTAATACACTTATGCAAACTAACTTTTTAAGGGAAGTACTAAATTATAAACCAGATACAATTTTTATGATTGCCCTTATTTAATACTAAAAAATGCAGAGTGCAGTTTTTGTAAGCAATACGCAAACCTACAAGCTGAACAGCAGCTCTGCACTCTCCGTAATACAGCTTTCCAGCTTTCTTGTTCAGAGTCGGGAACCCTTTCTACACTAAAAAATAAAAATAAAAATGATTTGACTTCATTTCTAACACTATGCCTGCTAAAGAGAGTCTTTCAGTAAAGGCTCAGGGACACGGAATGCAATTCACATTCAAACATCATTAAAAGGGAAATGACTGGAGAATACGATGACGCCAGCCTTGGCTACTGTCATGCCAGCAGCCTCTGCCTTCTCCACATTCATTTCTAGCCCAGGAGACATAGAACAAGTAAGAGAGAGACCAAGAGAAAGGAAAAAGGAAGGAAGAAAAGCACGAAGAGAAAATACACAGATACAGAAGAATGAAGTAAAACCTTCGAAGATGCTCCAAGATAAAGAAAGTGAATTCCAAATGAAATTCAGGTGATGCTTCGCTCCTTCCCAGAACGGCAAACGCAAACAACAACTCACAGATTTCACTTCACAGGGGAAAATAAGCAAAAAGAGGTGGGATGGGGAGGGCTGGTTGTTCAGAGCGAAGTAAGTGGGCTCCATGCTAAATTTGATTCTTGGGATAAAGCTGGGAAACCACGTCAGTCTAAACACAATAAACAGAACGGCCCTGGGTTCCTCCCGCAGGCTGATTGAAAATCTGGGTGGATGTGAGAGGGCGTGCGAGTTTGTGTGTCTCTGTGCGGCCTGAATGAAGAAACAGCAGAAGAGGCAGACTCCCAGGCAGAAAGGGCAGAACGGAGAGCAGAGAACAGACTGATTTATGGCTGCAGGTCAGCGCTGTGGCATGTGTGTGACACTAATGCAGAATGACAGGACAGATGGTGGAATGGAAGCAAGACACTCAGCTCTTCTCTGTGCTGACTGGAGGAGACTGTAAATCACACAGGAAGTGGCTTTGGAGTAACCACTCTATGCCTATAAGCTCTACAAACCCTACGTCTATTAGTCCAAGATCAATTGACCTGTCAAATTCACACTTAACCCTGGGTTAACATATTTTTAAAACCAAGTTAAGGCCTCTTTTAAACTCTAGGTCTCACAATGGGTTAGCAATGTTTTTTGTTGTTTCGCCACAGACAACCAATCATAAACTGCCTTAATATTAATATGCTTTCACACGGTTTAATTTCAGTGCGTAAGTGAGACAGTAAAAGCGAATGAATTAAATTGAGTGATCATTATAAAAAAATGTTTGAGAGATATTTCTAGTGTTTCAAAAAACTGAATCTGTGTGGCCAATCTGTATTTGTCCAATCAAATGAGGCTAACTTCATAAATATGCAAATCCTGAAGCTCAAACAGTCAGTAGCGCCACCATGGTCATGGAAATAATTTTGTATGAAGTGATAAAATGTGATGCAATGCAAGTCACTTTTAACAAAAGCATCATGTAAAATGCCTACATTTTTTAAATCTTAATGTAAATAAGAACATTAAGCCATGGTTTAAAAATGAAACCATGGAAAACCTGGAAACCCAGGATGATTTACTAATCCAGGACGGGGTATGGATGTTCTTATATTAACAATTTCAGGTGTGAAAAGCACTAGGCACAACAGAAAAGGTGTCTAAAAAGTTGATTTAAAAACAGTGCACGAACAGATCTCAGTAGACCTAGAAGAAAAACAACATACTAGTATGAAAGACTTGAAGACTTGCCATTGTTTCAGCCATCTGTCAGTATATTATATTCATATTTTGTTCTCAATCAACCCGCTGTGTTTTTGTCAATGTGTAACAGACAGAATACATAGGTGCATACGC
Source organism: Carassius auratus (assembly GCF_003368295.1). NCBI lineage: Eukaryota > Metazoa > Chordata > Actinopteri > Cypriniformes > Cyprinidae > Carassius > Carassius auratus. The sequence continues at coordinate 117,625 of NW_020528386.1, forward strand.
AGACTTGCAGCAAGTTCAATGGGTGATGTTAATTATTCTGTTTCCTGAATGTGCATCAGCCTCAGTGGCGCCAGCGCTTTGAAATTCCATGTGTCATCGTCCCCTTTAGCTGCATGCTGAGAGGAGTTATCTGATGAAGGCTCATAGACTTACAGCAGGTGAAAAACAAAGAACAATGGATGCATGCTGTCTCTCTCCCCAGGTCTGTATGTGTGTGTGTTTTTAAAGAGAAGGGTAGCTAAAGAGAGAGAGGATTTGTGTATGTGTACCAAAGAGAGAAAGTTTTTAAATTAGTTTTTATTTTATTTTTATTTATTTTTTTGTATTCAAAGCTTTATTTCCTTTTCTTCTGTGCCTCGCTCCAATAATGTTATTCTTTTCTCCTTAACATAATTTTTTGGCCTGGTTGCCACCTTTTATTTATAGACCAGTGGTAAGAGGAAAGGAAATAATGGGGAAAGAGGGCAAAACCAAATCAGGAAATGTTGTGAGCCGGACTCAATTAGCATTAGCCAAATGAGCACTATAGTTTTGACAGCGCTACTAGGTTCTATTCTATTTTTTTCTATTCTATTTTCTATTTCTATTTTAAATTATATCTTGTTTATTCTTATATTTTTTCAATGCTTCTAGTCTCGGAGAGCTACCACACAAATTTTGTTTTATTATTATAATGACAATAAAGTTTCTTATCTTATTCCATTCTGATTCATTAACCAGTTCAATTAAGGATATTTTAGAACTTTTGAAGAGTACGTTTGCAAAAAAGAAATTAAATTCTTAGTATTTAGTGCCCTCAGAAGTTTGTTGCCAACTTTGTTTTTGATTCACCAACTAATAAGAACACAAGACAACACTGTATAATTCTATTTACTAAACTTTTTTACAAATGATTTAGGAATCAGGTAATGTCGTTGCATTTTATGTTTTTGAGATCACTAAAAATAATTAGCTCATAAAACCATTTAGAATTCAAATTTAGACTACACTAAAAGTAGTAAGCTAAAGTAATCCTGAAGTAAAATGTTTTAAAATGAGATTTTAAAAAATACTTAAATTTGCCTCCTTGATGTCAGAATTCCACAATTTGCAGACATAAGATGAGAAAGCTCTGTCACCTCTAGACCGAAGCTGTGTTTTAGGAATGACTAAGACCACTGTGAGAAGAACTCAAATTACAAATACAAACATGTAAATAAGGTGTTAAAAGCTCGGCCAAGTACTGAGGAGCCAGACCAAGCAGTACCTTTTAAGTAAACATAAGGATTTTAAAATTAACATTATTTTTCCGGGAGCTAATGCAACGATGCCAAAAAAGGGGTTACATGGTCAGCAACCCTAGCCCCTGACTAGCTCCAGTGAGAAAGACATTACAGTAGTCTAAAAGTGAGAAGACAAAATAATTAATCTTACTTAAAGCAATGGAAAAAGACAACATAAGTCACATACGTGCAATATTTCTGAGATGTAAGAATGAGGTCTTAACAGTGCTCTGCACAAAAGCCTCAAACAACAGGCTGGCATAAAAAATGACTCAAATATTTATTTTTTAGCTCCAGCCCAACACCATCAGACAAAGCTAAACATGCATTGTGCAGTTGATGGGGAGAGCAGAGAAGCATGACTTCAGTTTAAGAACAATTCAAGCACAGAAAATTGTTAGACATCCATATCTTAATCTCCGAAAATATAAACTGAAAGATGGGATAAGTCCACATCTTGACCTAGTTTTGAATGGATATAAATCTGGGTGTCATCAAATGGTAGTTAAGGTCAAGAGATCTTAATAGTTGACTGAATGGAAAAATATAGAGGACTAAGCAAAGGACCAAGAACTGAGCCCTGGGGGACACCAGTTCTACCCAGACCAACAATCTGTGACCATCCATAAAAAAAAAAAAAAAAAAAAAAAAAAAAAAAACTCTAATCAGAAAAATAAGATCTGAACCAGTCCAAGGCAGTCTCCATAACACCAAAAACAGATTCAAGTAGTATTCAAGTCATATCACTGAATATTCTTAAGTCAATAAAAGTACGGCTACAAAAAGTATTAAGTTTGGGAATCTGACCACAAAAGAGCTGGCTCATATGGAATCAGTTGTTTGGAAAAATCAAATTCAGACTATATTTTAAATTCTTGAAGCACCACTTATGGTGGCTAAATATAAAATATTATTGGTTTTGTTGTATTTTTAATTCAGTAAAAGAGCTGGTTCATGAGAATCGTTTTTTTGGGGAATCAGTCCACATTTCACACTGGAGATTCATTTAAACATTAATGGAATGGTTAATAGATTTTGCTATTCTGAAAAAAAAAAATTACTGGTTATGAATACGAACAGGTTTCCTGTACTACTGAACGATCTCAGTTTCCTGTAGTAATGAAATCAATGCATTATGAAATCACAGCAAGCCGATGAAGGTAATGGAAAATTCAGGTAGTATGCCTGTTCTGGAAGCTGGGCAGAGGTTCTGGTGAACATTTGACTGAGCAGATTGCTCTTTTGGGTTTTGCAGAACGTGAGCCAACCAAGCAGGCCTGAAGAGCAGGGATCTGCAAGATATTGGGAGGACTACAGGGTACTGAGCCGCTCTGGGCCGGTTGGGCTGTCACATCAGGCTGAGAAAGCACACAGAGATTAAACGTTCTGCTGAGTCTCTTCCATGTGCAAAGGCAGAAAATCAGTCCCATGTACCTTTTATCCGCTTGCAAGGCACTATTTATCTTTGTATCCTGGTAGTGAGGATCAAATAAAATATATTCTTGTGTTGAACCTTCACGTGAACATGCGAGTTGGCTTTAACCCTCATGTCATTAGGCTCTAAAAGAAAACAGCACCATTTATTAAAAGGATAATCATTTATTCTCCCTCATATCATTCCAAACCTGTATAACTTTCTTTCTTCTGTGGAAAAAATGTCTTTAAGTCCATACAACGAAGATCAAGGGGTCCATGCAGTGTTGTTTTGGAATGTGACCGTAGCAAAACAAGAATCTCTTACAGGATGACCAGAGGGTGAGTAAATGATGGCAGATTTCTTGATGAAATTTAAATTTTAATAATAAATAAAGGTATTATAAGTATTATTTTTACATGTAAATCATTGGAGTCTCTTTGGAGTCCTCAAATATAATCTTAACAGAACATGGAAGTTAAAGAAACGTCAGCTGCTCTATGCTTTATATTTTATCTTCTTTCTCTCTGCTTCTCTCCTCTCATGTTCTCCCCATCTACTCAGATCTTTTCTTAGTTGAATCCTCCACTAATCTGTCTTCATTTCTCTTCCTTCCATGGCCGATTCTATGAGTGAAGTTTCCGCTCTCGCGCAGCATCATCAAGATAAGCACATTCAGGTGCAGTGCACTGTGAAAAATGTGCAGCCTCCGCCTCAACACATTTACATTCACTGACTCTTAATGTGACATAATAAGAGTACATTAAAGTCCCTGTCTACGCATCAAAGAGAAATAACACTACTGGCTCCAAATTGGACACAGCAGCTCCCAGACTAAGTTAAATTAATTGAATAAGCTCTGTGACTAGCCATAATGTAGCACTTCCCAGACTGAAAGGGGCTATGTAACTTTACCTCCAGCATTCCTTGATCTCCCGAATCTGAAAACTATCACTTAATGACTTCCCATCACGCTATTAGACTTGTAATTTGCTGCTTGGCTTCGTTAAACGTGACAAGGGGCAGGTTTTTAACGCATGACACAAATAAAGCCAGGTAATGTGCTTTCATTAGGGGAAATTAACATGGCGCCGAGATCCTTCATCGTCTTATCTTTGTTGCAGATGAACATTAACATGTTTGTAATTCGCAATTATGTTTCAGTGCCACTTGGGATCACCTGCTCCAGAGAATGTACAAGACTGCCAGCCTGAAATCAAGCAGTGATGTAATCGAGATGAAATTGTTTTTTTATTTTTTAGATATCAAATCCATTTAGCATCATGTCTTACTACAAACTTTCTTGAGGCAAATGCAATCTATCAGGAGAACAAGGAAATTAGGAAAATGTGTTTTTTGAATTAGATATGGCTACAACAAATGCCTGAACACATCAAAATGTGAACTCACCTTGTCGAGGATGCTGAAGAAAAATGACCAACTTTGTCACAATGCAAAGAAGACTTTGTTTAGGGTTGGGGTTAGGGTTAGGGTTAGGGTTACTCACTTGTCTGGTCTGCCAGGGGCTTGTAATCGTAAACGGCACTTGTTGGCACTCTGAATTTGGTCCTCCTTGATGCAGATTAGCCTTTGCAGAGCCAAATACCAGTCCTGTGCTACAGTGGTGTTCAGATTCTATAAACACAGCAAAGAAAGACAATTGTAATCCTAGTAAACACAATATATAAAATATTTGCTGTCACCTTTGGTAAGTTGTATTTTATTATTATTCATTTAGCATTGTTTAGCACAGCTGACCATATCAGAACAGACCTGTAACCAGGTGAAAACCATTGCATCATATCACATTAACTGCATCTTTCATGTTTTGTTGTTATGTTAACTATGAAATAATAAAGGTTTCCCTGTCATAAACAAAATTATTCTCACCTCCCATAAGCCAAATCCAATTGAAATACATCTCCAAAATCAATGAGGTCTGCAGAGGTTCACTCATTCTCTATTTGCTGCACATTTATATTCTGGTTAGTTTGTGGGTAGGAATTAGTCATTTGGAGAGAGGCCAAAGGCATGGTTGTGGTCAGGAAACCATGCAAAACAAAGCTCTGTTACTGTTTACCCACAACGCTGAGAGGTGAAAAAAAAGCAATCTAGCTGTTTTTGTACTGGCTTACTGGCTGTCAAATCATCAGGGGAGCTGTCCTGATTTGAGAGAAGCATTGTGCTATGTAGACACACCGTTCAGAGCTATCTCCGATCTAAACATTAACTCTGGATCAGATTGTGAAGGTTTTCCCATGTTGTCATCCAACTATCAAGAGCATGCCATGATAATCAATTGATGATCCATGTCTTTGGTTGCGAACTCTGATCACAATTTAATTACGCACTAAAACACTGTTACCCCACGTGGTTGTAGCATGTGTGACTGACACAGCTTTTGTATTGCTGTTTCATAACATCTACCTTGATCTTTCCCTGGACTTTGTTCTTTATTATTATTATTATTATTATTGGACACTTAGGCTTTTTCATGATGAAAAATCTGTTTATTTATTAAAAAACACAGCTGACCTTATATAAGTTGATGTGCAAGTGACTATACATACAGTATTAACTTACAATGGTGTTCAAAAGCTTGGGGTCAGTAAGATGGGTCAGTTTTTTTGTTGTTGTTTTTTTTAGAAATTGGTACTTATTTTCAGCAAGAACATTAAATTGATGACAGTAAAGAGATTTATGGTTCTAAAAATATTCATATTTAAAATAAATGCTATTCTTTTTAATTTTAGATTTAATCAATGGGTCCTGAAAAAACAACAACAACAACAAAAAAAAAGGAAAAGAAAGAGAAAATAAAATTAATTAGCACAAATGTTATTGAAGCACCAAATTAGCATACTAAAATGATTTCTGAACTACTGATTAATGGACTGATGGATTGATTGTCCTTTATAATCCAACAATGTGGAAATTTTCCTCTGGCTTCTCATATAAACACTACAATTACACACCTGTGCAATTCCATAACTTGTGCGCAAACACAATTAATAATCATATTCATACAACAATATGCTCTAGCTTTGCACAAGATAGCAAAATTCAGCTTTGCCATCACAGAAATGAATTGCACTATATATTAAAATAGAAAAACTGAAATTTAATTCTAACATTTCACAATATTTATTAATTATAATAAATGCAACTACATTAAAAGTTTGGGGTCGGTGGAATTTTTAAAAGTTATTATACATGTATATTGCAAATACATGCAAATATAGGCCGTTTATACATTATATACATTTAATTTAATGTATTTATTAATTGATTCATTACAAACTTTAGCTCATGGGCCATTTTTACAATTACTTTTAACTTGCTTTCTTAACTAAATCACCCAATGTTTATTTTTTATATTTTTAATGTGTAACATCATTGCCCTTCAGGTTCCCACTGAAGGGTCTAAATACAAACTTCCCAACCTGCAAAATGTCATTTCAGGGAGGTATCCCGAAGTCCCCCCCCTCCTGCTCTACCACTGAGAGGTCATGCTGCAACTCCTGCAGTTCCTGATACAGACGGGGCAGACCCAGAATGATACTTCCTGTCAATCAAAAATAACCAGCTTTACCTATCCAGTACTTAAACTGCATGCCATGCTTTATCAGAGCATGAACCCCGGAGTGTGAAAAGCAACTGCACTCCAGGGTTCTTAATAGCGGAGATGCTATTTCTGTGGATATGGGTTTCCCGTAAGGTGCTGAATCATTCGAATACGTAATCGAGTCGGGATGGATCGGTTACACTGGGAGCTACGCTCAAATATAAAAACACTTTAGCATTTCCCCTACAATGCACTTTCCTCTATTTCAGATAATAGATCTGCAACCTGCACAGCGTTAAGTTAAAGGCCTAATGACATAAAATACGGATTTCAGAATGATACCTGACCTGAGGAAGACAGACTGATTGTGTTCCAAGCTTTCACTCGAAAACTTGGCCAAATGCAAATCGAAACAAAATCAAAGGCCTTAACTTTTTAAAGACTTTGGGTCTATGACCAAACTTTAATATGTCAATACTCTTCAGTAGCACCACTAACAAAGAGAATCGATACTCAGGATAGATCGATCTCCCATTGTTTGTGTAGCCACACAGGCTAATGCTATAGGGAAAAGAAGAAGAGTGCAAAATAAAGCCATTAAGAAATATGAAGCCCTTTAAGGGTGACGAAATGAACACAGGTGTCTCATTAGACGTGAAATGTACCATCGATAAGAATCCCCATTCATTTTTGCGGTCTCTGGTCTCTGCCTGCAGAATCAATAGCTGGGGTGAATCTGCTCTACACTTCCGACCAATAGCCCAGGAATAAGGAGTGTAATTAAATCCCAAAGCTGGATGTGAAGACCGCAGGACTGTCTGGCCTTTCAGCACCTCCGCATAATCAGGTGACCTGTGCGCAGAATTGGGGCGATGTGGGCAATTGTTGGCCCCCAGCTCAACCTAATTCTCGAAGTACTGCTACAAGGTCTGTCAGAGATCTTTCTCGGTCTCTCGTACCGCTCTCTCTCCTGTCTTTGTGTCTTTCACTGTCTGTCTAGGTTTGCATCCACTTCTCTCTACACCTCTACATCTTTCTCTCGCTGTTTTGTCTGTCTCTCTCTAACCTTTAGAAATTTAATAGGGTCTTCAGTTCACACAGTCACTGAGACATCTGTCACTGGCACGGCTTGATCAATAGCAGGCACATTTGAATAAAAAAAAAGGCACAGTGAACCCCTACAGTGCAAGCTGGAAGAGTCAACGTGCTCTTTTGGTTGCTGTGGCAAGGCCTTAGGCAGGCCTACAGGTTTTTGGGCTCATGGCCCACCTTGGCCTCAGGTGAATGTGCTGACTTGTAATCCAGACTAATCCAGTTGGTGTAACGGGATCTGGTTTTTCCACACTATGGCATGCTATTCTGCCAGTTCCACCAGTCTATCTCTCTCAAACACATTGTCATATGTAAGCTGACACACATGCTGGGCAGCCACCAGCAGAGGCCTATGCAGGCACAATACAGAAGTCCAAAACCTAAAGACAACAAAGGTATTGCCAGAATGGCACCTAAAATCTGGGTTTCTCATTCAAATCTGCACTCTTTAACTGACAACCACAACAGAGTGCTTTTACACGTACAATTTTAGCAGGGATCTGTCTGGCACATTTAAACAAATATAAAAATGATGTGCATGGTCGCAGAGGAAACATTTCTCTGATCATTTCCAGGAACCAAAGTGTGAGGAACCAAAACAGCAACATAATTATCTAAATATACATGTAGATATTACGTTTATATATTATGTACATTATAATATACACAACTCACATAAAAAATGGAATAAGTAAAAACATAAATTAATAAGAAAGGTATTCATAATAGTATGTTAAAAGTATATTTAATAATAATAATAATAATAATATAATACAAATAACAATAGGACAATACGTTTATATATTATGTTGATTATAATATACACAATTCACATAAAAAAATAGAATAAGTTAAACATAACATTAATAATGATGTAACTTAATATTATGTTAAAAGTATAATTTAATAATAATAATAATAGCTGTAGTCCATTATATTTACATTGTCTAAATGGCAGAAGTCTATAGAATAGATATTATTTAATATGCATTTCAAATTAAGAAGCAGAATAAGTAAAAACCATTAATACAATATATATGGACTTGTTATATATTATAATAATTATATAATTTGTAATCATGATCATAATAAAAACTAAATAGTAGAAGTAGTAGTAGTATATTTAAATTATAATAATAATTAAAACAGTGATAACAACTATTATTATTATTATGTAAAAGAGGGTGAAATTGTCCAAATACAGTAAATAAAATCACTGTATGGTACAGTATGTTTCCATTAGAAATACATTCTCACCCCCCAATAAAAATGCTTGTGTGTAGCTCCCCCATCTGTGGACTGGTCCCATCTCATGATTCACAGGGGTCTTTCAGATATGCAGTATGCCACTGCTTTGTGCTGCTTTACAGTGACAGCAGCAGAGGGCTGTGCTCTTCCTGGAATGGTGGCCTATTCCATCAATAAATTAGGGAACTGGGGCCTGCAGAAGATGAAAAATGAGTCTATTTTGAGGTACGCTGGGGGAGCACGGGATCTGGTTTGGGCAAGGAGCCCCATGAAGTGACATCACGAGGGAGGAGAGATGTGGCGCGGACTAGAAAAAACAGGGTTGTGTGTCTATGTGCTGCTATAAATAACTGAAGATGGACACATTCTGACACATTGAACCAGACTACGACAAAGGGGTCCGGAAAACTGTGATTAAAGTGGCGGCTTTTTATTACATAACCAGAAGTGTGTGATAACAGTGCAAAGAGGTCACTCAATAGAGTAGAGAGGAGAGGAACACTGGCTTTTATCTCTACACAGCAAGATACTGAAACTGATCCTCTCTGAATACAGGCTCCGTGACCAGTCGAAATATTAAAAAGGTTTGGAAAGAAGCTTCTGTGGCACACTATAAATCTATATTTTCTACGTAACTGTATTTTTTTTTTTTTTTTTTTTTACATTGATATTATTATTAGTACAAGTCTTACTGCACCTTGTTTTTAAATCACAGTAAATCAAATAAATAAATTATATTTAGGGATCAGTATGATTTTTGCATATTTTTGAAAGTCTCGCCAAGGCTGCATTTATTTGATCAAAAATACAATAAAAATACTAATATTATGACCATTAATATTAAAATAGCTAATTTCCATTTTAATATATTTCAAAATGAGTCCTGTGATGCAAAAGCTGATTTTTTTTTTTTTTTTTTGCAGGCATTACTCCAGCCTTCAGTGTCATATATTCATCGCTTCAAAAAACATTCTAATAACCCAATTTGGAGCTCAAGAAACATTTCTTCTGATTATAAACTCTGAAATCAGTTGTGCTGCTTAATATTTTTGTGTAAGCAGTGTTACTGTTTTTGATTCATGGAATTTTTTTGATAAATGTAAGGTTCAAAAGAACAGAATTTACTTGATTCAGAAAACTTAATATTATACGTGTATCTATAATTATGCATCTGCTGAATAAAAGTGCTAAAGTTCTTTAAAAAAAAAATTATTTTTTTTGGTAATATACTGTACATAAAAATATAGTCTGTTAATATATATGTGTGTGTGTGTGTAATAATTATGACAGCACTTTAAATTAAATTGAGGGATGAGAAATATGAAGTAGATATGAGGCAACTGCTGAGTTATAGAACAGCATGAAAAGAACTAAAGCAGATAAATTGGACAGAATGCTGTTTTATAATGATCTCCAAGAGAAATAAGGTATGGGGCAGCAAGAGGTCTTCTAAAGAGTCCTGCCCGCGAGCTGTCTGCTAGGCCCCAGCATTAAACATCTTCTGTCATCTAATTTCCTGGCTCCCCTGTGTGCACAATCCAACATGGGTGTTCCACAGGCAATACCATTAATATTTCAGCATGGAAAGTAAAAGGCTTAAACAGCCAGAACCTGTACATCCTGATAACACTTTGTACCTGGTGCCCTGTCAGCATATTTATCTTAGTGCCCCACAATTGCTCTTTTCCTCCTCCTCGTCTTCCAATACAAAACATAATAATGTTTCGTAAGAGTGTTCAGCCCCGATTCCAATCTCCTGAACTTGCTCTCTCTGATTCGGAGTGGAGGTGGAAATAATGCGCAAAAACTGATGACAGCACGCTGAATATGTTTGTGGTCTATCAGACAGTGAAATAAGATTGCTTATACTGTGCCTGTGTTGTTCTTATCTACCTCGCCTGAGATACACTCATCTGCGGAGGCCATAAAAAGGTGCATTGCTCACAAGAAATGCTCAATTAATTCAAAATGTCTAAGAGACTCACATCAAGGCTGCATGTTATCTGATTGTTTAGAAAGCAGCAGCACCAACAGTGTTGCCATCACCCGATCTTGACGTGCCACCTGGACGATTGACGCCTCCAAGGTGATAAAGAGTGTCCTTAGTCTGGGCGTCCTCCTGACCCACTTCAACTACCTGGACCTGCTGCAAGGGGGCGCTCCACTTCAGGGTGTACTTGGGACCTACTGGAACCAGACTGCTGATGTCAGGGGGACCCCTGGTGGCGACAAGAGGAAGGTGTAAAAATGGTTAAAAGAAGGAATCTTACTGACAACACTATAAAAATGGTGAATGATTTACTTTGAATCAACTTTGACTCAGAAATTGCTAGTGAAATTCAAATATGCAAAATAATTTCAAAGAAATGTTAACACACTGAATCATACTGAGTAAAACATTCCAATATTCTTCATTTTAAATAGGATGTATCTAAAGAATCTCAGCAGCAACGTGTGTGTTGCTTGAAACTTGTGCCGTTTTATTTTCTTAGTTTTTTTATTATTTATAATAATTTCATATTATATAATTTAATCATATAAACATTTTTTATTATTACTTATTTGTATTGCTCTTGTTGTTCAATATTATAATAATATGGTTTCAAGGGATTTATTTATTTTTTTTATTTTCAGAAGGTAATGTCTCCATTAGCAGTAGTTTTCCATTGTGTTTATTAGAATTACAATAGTTGGATTTGTAGTGGTCAGATGAAGTACAGGATGAAATCCAGACTGGAAGACATCCAATTAAAGTAGGGATGAAGTCAGAACATCAAAACATACTGAAGATAATTCAATAAACCCTGCTTATTTTATATAATCATCACTTTCTCTTTCTTTCTGCTCTTCACTGGCTTCCTCCATCAATTTCTTCAGCTGACAGAAGACTGTTAATACAGTTTTAGGTACCAAACAAAGTAGAGCTTTGTTTACTGATTTTGGGTATCAGACAAGTCTTGTTAAAGGAATAGTTCACCCAAAAATGAAAATTTGCTGCGAGCCGTAAAAATCAATATTGGAAGGTTTTAACTGGAAGCAACGGTTTTAAGTTAAAAAGTCTTAATCATTGCTTTGTTTATTACAAACAAGATTTCTGCTTCACAAGACGTTAATTGATGAACTGGAATCAAGTGAATTACTTGCAGATTATTCTGATGTTTTTATCTCTCATTTCTGACGGCACCCTTTCACTGCAAATTATCCATTGGTGAGCAAGTAGTGAGGTAAATTTCCCCAAATCTGGTTTCTATTTTTTACAGGTCAGCTGTGAGTGCATTGTGGAGGGCTGGACCTCCACTATGTCGGAGGATTTGTTATTATTCGTGTATTCTTGTAATGTGAGATCAACATCGCGATCACCTTGTTATGATCTTCTAAATGGGGATGTCGAGTCGCACTTTAGAAGAACAGAGACGTACCAGGCTGCAGTAGAAGGACTCGCACAAAAGCTTTGTGATTCAGCATCAGTGCGAGCTTTTTCACGAAGCTGTTTACAGTACCTTTTGCACTTCTGAGATGTGATCAGAGGTGCTGTTATAGATAATCTATTTGAGTGGAACAGTGGAGCGCTTTTATGCCTGTGATCTATGAGGATAATAGCTAAACACCCTGCTATTTGTACCCAGATAATGAAAGCCCATTTGACTCTGCCCAATTCTGTCCTGTGCTTTAGCCATTAGCCGCTATCCTCCTCACAGTGACTACGGCATATTGGGAAACATCACTGTAATGCTTCAGGAGTCTGTATTTAGATCGGCTGATGAGAGTCAATCCGTCAGCGTGGCCTTAGAGGTGGAGGGAAAAAAGGGAAGTCAATCGACCTTGTCCAGGACACGTACTTAACATTGATGTTGGCACAGATGAGCATGTCACCGAAGAGAAAGTCTTTTCGCTCCTTAGACTTGAGGATCTGTGCCCGTTCGCCATACACGGTCTTAATCAGCGTCTCGCAAGGGATCAAAGAGCTCTGCTCGGAGTTCAGCAGCTGAAGAAAAGAGGAGACATGGATTACACGCAAGTCTTACAAAATAGAGGGGGACCAATTACGTGGCAACACACTTACTTAGAAGCCACGGCGTGTCATATAAGACACTTAAAGGTTCATAGACAGGCAGCACAGAAGATTGGAAACACAGTGGGACATTTGTAGCAGAAAGGTTGTGGATATAAAACCCATCTTAAAGATACTCCTTTCAAATAGGATTGAAAAGTATAGACTCACATCAACCAACTATATCAATTTAGATGTGCACTATAAAAAAGGAGGGTTCCTAGTGGCTTTTTAATTATATAAATAGATCATTTTAGAACCATCAAGCCTACTACACTCATTCATTTATGCACTGTATAGTCATTCTAATTTTATCCAGAATGCATAACAGGGAAAAACATACCATTTGTATTGTGTTGGGAGACATTCACAGAGTTCATCCTCATTCTATCAGCAATAATACACAAGCAGCATCACAGCGGCGGAATCCAATGTCCAGAGGCTCAAATAAATATTGTGTGCTGGTGTTTGATCAGTCAGGAGAGTAGTTTTATAAATAATGCATCTGCTTCTGTAGCCCGCATCACACAAAATGAGTCGCCGGATCCAGAGGGAATTGGCAACACTGCTTGGCCTTTGTTGAAATGCATTGAAAAATTAGACCTTCAGTCAGTCAGAAGGCATGCTCCAGGCTCTTTGTTTTTATTGTAAGAGCGCCCCCCAAAGGCTGAAAAGGCAAACAGAATGTTGTGGGGGAAACGCCAGATATCATTTTCAGGGACTTGAGAGTGTGACTGAAATGGTTTGTAAGTTTGGATGAATGTGTGTGTGTGTGTGTGTGTGTGTGTATGAGAGAGAGAGAGAGAGCATCAGAGGTGAATGTGATGTGCTTGCTGAAGAGCGACAGGGAGACGCTGCAGTCTGAGCCTGTGCAGAATACTATATCTGCTGGCCTACTAACTCAGATAGTCTGAGACAGACGATGAATATTTCATTGCGTGTGTATGGGGTAATGGAACTGACTGTTACACATTGGAATGCAGCTGAAATCCCTGAAAATAAATGGTAAGATTGAAGCCACTGCTCAGTGGGTAGAGCACAACACATATGCTCACAACACATACTGTACAGTAAGAGTGGTTGTGCACACAGGGATGCAGATTCAAAACCTCTCCATCTGTCCCACTGCTTTCACAACACTCTTCACTGTATACTAAAAAAAAATTAAAATAAAATCAAACAAACCACTGGAGAAAACCTGCCTGGCTGGCAAACTCCCTACAACCGATAACTAAAACTCACATGATTATGAAAAAAAAAAAAAAAAATATATATATATATATATATATATATATATATATATATATATATATATATATATATATATATATATATATATATATTTTTTTTTTTTTTTGGGTTCATTTTTAGGGTTGTGTATTTTCTCATTTTCATTTGTTTTAATTCAATGAAAGGTTTGACTTATGATATTGAAAGAAAGATCAAATAATAAAACATTAATAAAAAAATAATTTTCACAGGCTTACTCATACTTAGGAAGGGGGCAAATAAATAAATAAATAAAATATATTTTATATATATATATATATATATATATATATATATATATATATATATATATATATATATATATATAAAAATATTTTTCTTTAAAAAATACATGTGTGTATCTATACGACAGTACACACACAAATATTATGTAACTTTTATTTTTGTTGCGTTTAATCGATTTGACAGCCCTAAAAAACACATATGAACACTCTTCATTTTGAGAGTGCATCTCTGCTGTATAATGCCTTATATGTAAAATGCTGCCTATGCAGGTAGCTTTGCAGCAGACCTAAAGCAAGAGTCCAAAACCAGAATAAAGAGAAAGTGAGAGAGATGCAGATTAAAGAAGGGTGTGAAATTCAGAGAAAAAGAGAGAGTAGAGAGAGAGATGACTGCAGTGGTGGAAGGCGAGACACAGAGCGATATAGAGGGATAAAGAGAGAGAGCAAAAGCAAACCAAAACAAGAGATACTGAAAGCAACTTGGACTTTTCAATTAAGTGTCTCATTTACTCTAATTCCTCCTATTCAGAAATGCATTTGTTTGGATTTGCAGCAGCTGGCCTGTGATATGAGCATGGTAATGGAATAGAAACACTCCTGCCATCATTGCTCGCTGATGATGCCATGAAAAAAAATGCAGGCCAGGGATAACGGGAGATGGGTTGGTCATTTCAAGGGTCAACTGTAATGTCCAGATACTTGGCAGGATGTTTAAAGGCTGTTTGTCAGACCTACAGTGGCCTTGTGAGCATATAGCAAGTTGAGTGCGAGCATTGAAACATTATTAAATTGCATAGAATTGCATTTCTTAGATTATTAGTTAAGCCAGGCGTACAATTGCCTTTACGGTTCGTGACCCCGGTGAGAATGAGTTTAAAAGTCAAGGCATACTGTGCAACATCAATGGATTATTATGCCCAAAAAATGCCTGGTTGTTCTGCATCATTAATCATGTCACATTCTGACATTCAAGTGGACAGAAAATCCCAGCAGGCTCTCGTAGCTGCACAAAAATGGGAATTATTGGACCTTCTTTGAAAAATGCTATATCCAAACAGTTGATGGGCACAATAGTTTTCTTTTTCTTTTTTTCTACTATGGAATGTTATGGAATGTAAATGTGATTGATGACAGAATTTTCATTCTGATAGTGAAATACTCCTTTAATTGTGGTAATGCAGTAAATTGGCCATTAGTAAACCTGGAAAAGTTTGCACTGAAATGAAAAAAATATTTTATGATTCACAAAATTGTCTAATACAGATTCAGCTTTATACACATAACTTTTCACATATACATTAGTGTTCCAAAGTTTGGAGTTAATACTTGTGTTAAAAAAAAACAAAAAAAACAAACATGAAAACAGTTTTCATATTTTTGTGGAAACCATTATACTTTTTTTCAAAATTATTCGATGAATATAAATAACAGCATTTATCTGTGTCTTTATTTTCTATGATGTCACTTTTGATCAATTTAATGCATCCTTGCTGAATGAAAGTATTAATTAAAAAAAAAAAAAAAGACTTTTCACCGTTATTGTAAAGTGTAGTTTGGTGTAAAGTAACTGCAAAAATGGGAAGTCAGAATGATACCATGCACTGGTTTTGTGATTAGGAATGACATTGTTGTGATTCCATCAAGGCAACAGCATCCTGCTGTCACAGCTTAGTAACTGTGTGCACGTATGTTTTATGTGTTCTCACCTTGCTGAGAGAGCGGTCACTGACACAGTGAGCCAGTTGCTGCGTCTCAGTGACCTGATCAGCCACCCTTTTCTGCTCATTGAGTTTCTCAGCAAGGGTCTCTGATTCAGTCAGAGCCAGTTCCAAGGGCAACCTGTCCACATGGCCAGTGGGAGTGTTCTTCAGCACGTCCTATAGACAGAGAGAGAGAACAAGTCAAACAGCAATAAGAGAGTGAGGATAAAAGAAAGACACCAAGTAAAAGAAAAAGTTAAAGGGAAGGAAGTTCATGGAAATAATGCCAGTAATGCCTGGACCTTAGCCATTGTGACGGACTATAACAAGAGTTCAATCAAATGACCGGTTTTGTCGATTAAGAGGCACAGAAAGTTTATTGCCAATAGAAGTCTGTATGCTTCATTTAGACTGCATTTAAACTGCATGGTTCAAGTGACCCAATTCCGATTTTTTTTCCTCCTATGTAGCACAGTCCCTGCTCTTGATATACAATCACTGATGAACATATTTGGCTTTAATGAGAAAAAAATAAAAATAAAACTGTAAGGGTGGATTAGAACCCAGACCCATTATGTATGGTTAAGCACTGTTTTGTTGTTGTTTGTTTGTTTTTATTGTAAAGCACTATTTTAATTTTCATTCAGTATCCATTTTAAAAAATGAGAGCTGTGACAAAACAGACGATTAACAGTAAACAATAATTGAAATTACAGCACAAAATGTGCTCTTTCATTACACTTTTATGCCGTTTATTTTGGAAAAGAACAACTTACTAGGCCAGAGGTATGCAAACTCTGTTCCGGAGGATTCACTGTCCTGCAGAGTATAGCTCCAACTTGACTCAGCACCTGTCTGAATGTTTCTAGTGTGCCTAGTAAGACCTGGATTAGATGGTTCAGGTGTGTTTAATTAGGACAGTGGCCCTCCAGGAGCAGGATTGGACACCCCTGGCTTATTCTGCCTAATTTTTATGTTTAATTAATCTGCTTCTTTTTATGTTTTAATAAGAGGTGACAGTTTGTGGTTGATTTAGGCCACTAAAAAGGAGGAAGCAGATAAAGGTCTAAATAAAGTTAAAGACTGTGATCAGTTCTTATTCGGTTTAATGTGTGATTAAACAAAGGCTACTCTCAAGTCAGAGCATTGAAAAAAACAAATTATTATTCACATTCATATCTTATCTATCAAAATTCATGGGTAATCGATGCCTACTGAGGTATGAAATTAAGTGCCACGGCACTCTTACCGCATGAGAAAGTACAGTGTTGAATTCTTTGCTAGTTCCTCGTCCATATAAATGAACAAAAGTGAAGGAAGGACCCGAGAACCCGAGTGCAAGGCAATGGTACAAACAGCTTGACAATTTAAATTTGGTGAACTCATGACATTTCACTGTCATCTGAGACCCACTGGCTAAAGATGTCAATGTGATATTTCTAAAGTACGTTTTTGATAATGCTCTGTCATTCTGGCATGTGACTTGATTGTGTGACAGAATGGACATTTCAAATGTAGATTTATTTAAACAGACAGTTCATCCAAAGATGGCAATTTATTTTATATAGTTCTAAACCCATTTGACTTCAGGCCACAAAAGGAGAAATCTAGAATAATGTACTAACCATTCATTTCTTATTCAATGAAAGCGAATGGGGACTTATGAACGTGAAAAAACGTGATGTGTGCTCTGCATTTATCCCATCCAAGTGCACAAACACAGCAGTGAGTAGTGAACAAACAGACAAACACACACACACAACGTGAACAAATTTGGTCCCAGTGCACTAAGGAAAATAGTGATAAAACATATTCTTTACCATTTTTTCTTTTGGGTTTCACAGAAGAAGGAAAGTCTCGGGGTGAACTGCCTCATATTTATTCAAGCAATGTGCTTGTTGTTTTTGGTTTATTCAAGTTCTCTGTATAAAAATCTGATCTTGGAGTCTTGATAAACACCCGAGTCTGTATCATGGCCATGAGCCAAGGGAAGAGCAAACTTGTGAGCCAATACCCTGCGACAAGACCTGGCATGGTCTTAACTAGTTGTAGGGGATTTACATTTTTCTAATAGGTGGAGACTTTTATTTTGATGTTTGTCGCGGGCGCCGCCATTTTGTAGGTTTTGACGAGTTGCGCGGAGAGAGCGAGAGAGCGGAGAAGAGCAGGGGTGTGCTGAAATTGAATGTTGATCTCGGGTAGTCAATCGCGGGAAAAAGTCCCGTTTAGACTCGCGACATATATAAGAGCTGCATGACGTTGCTTCTGAGTCTTCGTGTATATGAACAAGTTTAACGAAGTAAGCGTTAAAATGAGTTTTCTGCCGTGTTCATGCATGAAGCTGGACAAAAGACCTGTTAGTTTCATTAAGTCTCAGTCACGTAGGAGTTAAACAGTCTTGTGTTTTCTTTGCTTCAAACAGTTTTTGTTTCATTTGTTCAAACGAACTTGAAACAGTGATTGCTGTTACAGATCGTGTGAATTAAGGTTCGCTGAGTCATCGGATAGGGTCGTGCGTTGTTTGTCTTCTCATTGTGCCTCCATCAGCTGGGATTGCGGCCTCGTTGAATCAAGCTGCCGTCGTCAGGATCGCGAGGACAATCGCTGAGGGTTAGTGAGTGAAGAAACAGTACCCTGCCATCCATTGGACATCTTTCAGCACCTCATTCATGAACCAAGAGTGGTGATAAAAATTATTTTCCTCTTTTCCTTCTGAAAACTGGTAAGCAAACTGCCATTTTCTGTAAGTGAGTCATCTGAACTGTGAAATCATACAGATATTTTGATGGAACTGTGATCAGTGAATTTTCCTGCGAAGGGATTCATAGTCTTTCTTTTGTGTACATAACTGAACTTTTTGGGACTGTGAACTCCATATATGGATAGAGTATAACTTTTCACCTTTTTTTTCCTGGATTTTTGAATTGGATCTTGGATTTTTGAGCCGGATTGAAGTGAACTTCAAAGTGTACTTTGTTTGAAAGGTTGAGTTAACTGTGAAACGTTTTGTTTAAGGTTACTTACAATAAGTGACACTGATTCTTACTTTCCTCAGATTGAACTGTAACTGACACAAATCTGTTGATTTTTCATCTCTATTATTTTCCACATTTCTTTTATTTCACTTTGATTTGTTTACACTTGAAATTATTTTGTAAACTTTGTGAAAACAAGGAAAACGTAATCATTTAAAATCTTGCAGTACAAATAAATGTAAAATTTGTTTGTTAACTGAAAACTGTTTATGCTAATTTTGAGTCACTTATACTAAGGAGTGGGGGCGTCTTACCTATCCTGTTAGATTCAGGGGAGGGCGGGTTTTGCAGTTAACTAGGTTTACCTCCTGAGTTTTCTACATACACACACTTCAGGTGGCTGCCGTGTATTGAGTAAATCCTGAAGCCCACCTCGCTGATTCTTGAGCATTACACATTGCAACACGATAGACACTACATACAACTAGTCTAACAGTTGTACAAAGACTAAAAGCATTGGGTGGGGGGACTAGGATCCTGTTGCTCACTCAGTCATCCTTAGTATAGTGCTGAATATTTCCCCCACAAGGCGGTGGCATATTCCCCTCCGCCACATATTGGCGTCACGAACAGGATCAATTCCTGGTTCCTGATTCAGTGTAAGTTCATGGTCCTAGAGCCGACACTATGGCTGAACTGGACGAGTTAAAGAAACAGTTTGAAGAGATGCAAAGGCGTTTCGGTGAGCAGACATGCATGTTAGAGCAAGCCAGAGCCGAACAGAGAGAGGCGCTTTCCCTCGCTAAAACTGTTATTGAACAACAGGCTGCCGCTCAGAGAGCACCATCTACTGTTTACATCCCTAGGGATCGTAAGCTTCCAGAGTTCACCGGATGTCGTTCCAAGCCTGGTGAGTTGAGTATAGAAGAATGGATAAGTTCAATGAAGTCCGCCTTCAAGGTGATGAAAATTCCTGAAGAAGACAGAATTGAGTTTGTTAAGCAGTATTTAAAAGATGAGGCTAAGATGACAGTCAAGATCACACTCAACGGAAAGGAGAAGTCAGTGGATGAGATTTTCGATGCTTTGGATCAGACTTATGGGGACAAACTTCCCATTGGCAGCAGACTGAAAGAGTTTTATGACCGCAAACAAATGCCTGGAGAAACAATCCGTTCTTATGCTTATGACTTGCAGGAGAAGCTAAGTATCATCCAGAGTCGAGAGCCGTCTAGAGTTCCTGATGCTGATGGAGTTTTGAAGGAACAGCTTGTGTTGGGCCTGAAAGACGATTCGCTACGGCGTGAAATGAAGAGGAGAGTTAAAACTGAGAAGGACCTGACATTCATCCAGCTTATGCAGGAAGCTATTACTTGGTCTGAAGAAGAGGAGGTGCAGGTTCCAAGCAATCCGAGAACGAGTACTCGTCCACGTGGTGTCGTTCATGCTACCACTGCAACAGAGAGCTCTTCAGCCCCTCTCACCTTGGAGTCACTCCATGAAGCCATTCAACAGATAGCTGCCCGACAAGAAGAACTGTTTCAGATGGTAAACAGCAAAGAAAAATTGAAACCTGCAGTGAAGGAAAACAAGGCAAAAAGTGCACCTTTGAAAGATAGTGAAGGAAGGTACATTTGCTATACGTGTGGTAAGCCAGGACACACAAGCCGACGTTGTCTTCAGAGCAGAGAAAACTCTAGTAGAGTGCAACCTAACACAGCAGAGATAGAAAAGACAGCTGACAGAGACACTTCAGTGCTAGAGAGTCCAGGTCCATCCGTTATAAGAAGTCATACTGCAGACTGTGATACAGAGAACGTTTCCAAGTCACTTTGTGAAAGTGCTTTTGGTGATTGTATAACCATTGAGGTGAAAATTGCGGGAATCAGAACAATCTGTCTCTTGGACACAGGGTCAGAAGTGACTACTATCACCGAGTCACATTTTAAGAATCACTTTGGAGAAGTTGTTCTGTCGTCTGCCAACTGGGTCCGACTTACAGCAGCAAATGGCCTAGACATTCCCATCATTGGATGTCTGGAAGCAGACATAGAGTGTTTTGGGAAGACGTTGCATGAAAAGTGCGTGTTTGTGATCAAAGAGAGCGATTCTAATGGGACAGAATTGAAAGGATTGCCTGGCATTATTGGGATGAATGTGTTGAGTGAAGTTAATGATCTATTCATGACTACTAAAGACATGAAGAAGATGGACAGGTATAGCCATGGTTTTAGGGAGGCAAAAGTCCAGCGAGTTTTAGCTAACATAAAGATGCAGACTGAGGCACTGAGTTGTGGTGACAAGATTGGCTTTGTGAAGGTTGCTGGGAAGCAATCAGTAACTATTCCACCATTCAGTGAACGTGTTTTAGAAGGCCGCTGCAGGATACCACCAAAAGTGAGCTGTCAAGTGTTGGTTGAGGCCTCGTCAAATGTCAGTTTGCCTAAGAGTGTTCTGATTGCTAATGTGCTTGCTAAGACTGCCAATGGTAAAGTTCCAGTCAGAGTGTTAAATTCTAGTGAAAAGCCTGTAAAGCTCCCACCACGATGTAGGATCGCAGCACTGTCCAAGCCCCAGGAAGTTGTGCCAAGGGTGCTCGTCGAGTTTGAGGAAAAAGAGAATGCTTTGCATGTTAAAGCTGTGCAGCAACATAAGGTGAAGGCAGAGATAAGCACTTCAGAACAGCTGCCAGTTCCAGTGCAAATTAATTTAGAGAACCTCACAGAAACACAACGTTGCAAACTCCAAAACTTACTGGCTAAGCACAGTGATGTGTTTTCAAAGAACGATTGTGACTTCGGTTATACAACTGCTGTCACACATAGTGTTCCAACAGGAGATGCTCCTCCCATTAAGCAAAGACATCGCAGAATCCCACCTCAGGTTTTTCAGGAAGTGAAAAAACATGTTCAAGATTTAGTATCTCAAGGTATTCTCAGAGAAAGCTGTAGCCCATGGGCATCTCCAGCTGTGATTGTGATCAAGAAGGATGGCAGCGTACGCTTTTGCTGTGATTACAGAAGGTTGAATAAAGTGACCTGCAAAGATGCTTATCCTCTCCCTCGTGTGGAGGAATCGTTGGATGCCTTGGGAAATGCACAGCTGTTCTCCACACTTGATCTTACCTCCGGGTATTTCCAAGTAGCGATGAGTGAGGAGGATAGAACAAAGACGGCGGTCACCACTCCCTTTGGACTGTTTGAATGGACCAGGATGCCATTTGGACTTTGCAATGCACCTGCAACATTCCAGCGTCTGATGGGGGTGGTGCTCGGTGATCTAACGTTTGACATACTGCTCATCTACCTTGATGACATCATTGTTTTTTCGAAAGACTTCGAAACCCATTGTCAAAGACTGGAAATAGTATTCAATCGATTGAGACAGCATGGTTTGAAACTGAAACCCAGCAAGTGTTTCCTTTTGAAACCCGAAGTGAAATTCTTGGGTCACCTTATTTCTTCCCAGGGAATAAAGGTGGATGGAGAGAAAACTCAGGTTTTGGAATCCTGGCCTGCACCCACGAATGTCAGAGAGTTAAGACAGATCCTTGGATTCATGAGTTACTACAGGAGGTTTGTTCCTGGTTTTGCTCAGTTAGCCCGGCCCCTTCATGCCCTGGTTGGTAAAGGAGGGAAAGAGAAAATCATTGAACCCCTTAACTGGACAACAGAATGTCAAACTGCATTTGACAAACTCAAGCAGTGTTTAATGTCTCCGCCAGTTCTCGCGTACCCAGATTTCAGTCAGTCTTTTGTACTCACAACTGATGGAAGCCTGCATGGTCTTGGAGCTGTGTTAAGTCAACGACAAGGAGGGGTTGAGCGTGTGATTGCGTATGCAAGTCGGGGTCTTCGTGGATCAGAAAAGAATGATAGAAATGACAGTGCTTTCAAGCTAGAGCTACTTGCCTTGAAATGGGCTGTAACTGAAAAGTTCAAAGAATACCTGATCTACTCCAAGTTCTCTGTGATAACTGATCACAACCCTTTGCGCTACTTGGCGACCGCTAATTTAGGAGCTGTTGAACAACGGTGGATAGCTCAGTTGTCAGAATTTGATTTTGAAGTCTACTACAAACCAGGACGGCAAAACACAAATGCCGATGTGTTATCACGGATTCCATCCAGTGAGGAGCCTGAGCAAGAGGACTCTGCTAAAGACTTCATTAGGATGAATTCAGATGAAGTGCGTGCATGTTTATGGCCAGTTGCCAACAAGCATCAGATAGTACAAGCATCGGTTCAGGTATCAGTGACAAGGAAAGTCCCTGGATATAGCTGGAGTGATATAGAAGAGCAACAAAAGATCGACCCTCATATAGCTCCTATATACCGTGCTGTACTAACCAACAAGAACCTGAGTCCAGTTGAGCAACGCAATATGGATGTTGAGTTAAAAAAGCTTTCTAGACAATTCACACGACTCAAGCTTAAAAAAGGAGTGATGTTCCGTTCCATCTTTGATCCCCGGGACGGAGAAGAAATTTGTCAATTAGTGGTTCCAGAACCCTTGCGTTACAAAGTGTACGAGAGTCAGCATGATCATTGTGGCCATTTTGGAGAAAGAAGCACGCTGGAGCGCATGAGGCGGAGCTATTACTGGCCGACAATGAGTAAGGATATTCAAAACTGGATTCAGGAATGCAAGAGATGTGCCCTTGGTAAAGACGTTTTTCCTAAAATACGAGCCCCAATGACATGTACTAATGTATCTGCCCCGCTGGAAGTCCTTGCTATGGATTATACAGTCTTGGAGGAATCTTTGGGAGGATATGAAAATGTCCTCGTCCTAACTGACATGTTTACTCGTTTCACGGTAGCAGTGCCAACCAGAAATCAGACCGCTCATACCACTGCAAAAGCCCTTGTGCAGCATTGGTTTGTCCACTACGGCTGTCCTGCACGACTACATTCCGACCAAGGTCGATGTTTTGAAGCAAATGTCATCAAAGAACTGTGTAAAGTCTATGGAATCGGAAAGAGTCGCACTACTCCGTATCATCCACAGGGTAACTCCCAGTGCGAAAGATTTAATAGAACCATGCATGATATGCTAAGGACGTTACCCCCGGAAAAGAAAAGGAATTGGAAACAGTATCTGCCCGAGTTGGCGATGGCATACAATAGCCGAATCCACACTTCAACTGGCTATTCGCCATTCTATTTAATGTTTGGGAGGGATGCCAGAATGCCGATGGATATCCTTAATGGGAGAGACTTGGAGGACAGTAGAGCTGACAATCTTGATGATTGGGTGAAAAACCATCATGATAGATTAAAGACCGCTGTTGAAGTAGCCAACTCAGCAGCACAGGAAGCTTCAAGGCGAAGAAAAAGAGCTTATGATCGGAAATCGCATGCCGCACTTATGAGACCTGGTGACCGTGTTCTGTTACGGAATCATTCACATAGGGGAAGGAATAAGATACAAGACCATTGGGAACCCTTGCCTTACACTGTAGTGAAACAGAATCACGCAGACACTCCAGTTTACACCATTCGCCCAGAGAAAGGGGGCCCATGTAAAGTTGTACATAGGGATCAACTCAAGCCTTGCACTTTTCAGTCATCACTACCACCTTGCACATCTAGACGTGAATCTAGAGCACACACAGGTCAGGCACACACTGATTCAGAAGATTCTGATGTTCTTCCAGTCCCTGTTGTTACATTTGCACCCGCTACACTCACAGACACACAAGGTAGAAGGGCAGGTGGGGATGAATCAGAGATAGGTATCAGGGACCATGTCGATGAAATGTCAGCTGATGATTCAGTAGAACAGTCTGTACTTGAGTCTATGAGTTCAGGTGGCTCCGAAGCTGAAAGTGAAAATGAAAGTATTACTGAACCTAGACGTTCACAGCGTTTGAACAGAGGTACTTTACCCGTTAGGTATAGGACTGACTATGTCTTGAAATAAGCTTATGTCAACCTGAAGGTTTGTATGTTTCTTTTAATATGAAGGTTTTTCAATCTTGCTAATTGAAAGTGTTTAATTGCTGTACTTGATGTTTTCTTGTGTGGAAAGAATATTTACCTGCTATTCTCTGTCATTTATTTTTCAGGACTGAGTTGCTGAATGGAAGTCCGGTGGCATGGCAGGGTTTAGCAGGGGGGAATGTAGGGGATTTACATTTTTCTAATAGGTGGAGACTTTTATTTTGATGTTTGTCGCGGGCGCCGCCATTTTGTAGGTTTTGACGAGTTGCGCGGAGAGAGCGAGAGAGCGGAGAAGAGCAGCGGTGTGCTGAAATTGAATGTTGATCTCGGGTAGTCAATCGCGGGAAAAAGTCCCGTTTAGACTCGCGACATATATAAGAGCTGCATGACGTTGCTTCTGAGTCTTCGTGTATATGAACAAGTTTAACGAAGTAAGCGTTAAAATGAGTTTTCTGCCGTGTTCATGCATGAAGCTGGACAAAAGACCTGTTAGTTTCATTAAGTCTCAGTCACGTAGGAGTTAAACAGTCTTGTGTTTTCTTTGCTTCAAACAGTTTTTGTTTCATTTGTTCAAACGAACTTGAAACAGTGATTGCTGTTACAGATCGTGTGAATTAAGGTTCGCTGAGTCATCGGATAGGGTCGTGCGTTGTTTGTCTTCTCATTGTGCCTCCATCAGCTGGGATTGCGGCCTCGTTGAATCAAGCTGCCGTCGTCAGGATCGCGAGGACAATCGCTGAGGGTTAGTGAGTGAAGAAACAGTACCCTGCCATCCATTGGACATCTTTCAGCACCTCATTCATGAACCAAGAGTGGTGATAAAAATTATTTTCCTCTTTTCCTTCTGAAAACTGGTAAGCAAACTGCCATTTTCTGTAAGTGAGTCATCTGAACTGTGAAATCATACAGATATTTTGATGGAACTGTGATCAGTGAATTTTCCTGCGAAGGGATTCATAGTCTTTCTTTTGTGTACATAACTGAACTTTTTGGGACTGTGAACTCCATATATGGATAGAGTATAACTTTTCACCTTTTTTTTCCTGGATTTTTGAATTGGATCTTGGATTTTTGAGCCGGATTGAAGTGAACTTCAAAGTGTACTTTGTTTGAAAGGTTGAGTTAACTGTGAAACGTTTTGTTTAAGGTTACTTACAATAAGTGACACTGATTCTTACTTTCCTCAGATTGAACTGTAACTGACACAAATCTGTTGATTTTTCATCTCTATTATTTTCCACATTTCTTTTATTTCACTTTGATTTGTTTACACTTGAAATTATTTTGTAAACTTTGTGAAAACAAGGAAAACGTAATCATTTAAAATCTTGCAGTACAAATAAATGTAAAATTTGTTTGTTAACTGAAAACTGTTTATGCTAATTTTGAGTCACTTATACTAAGGAGTGGGGGCGTCTTACCTATCCTGTTAGATTCAGGGGAGGGCGGGTTTTGCAGTTAACTAGGTTTACCTCCTGAGTTTTCTACATACACACACTTCAGGTGGCTGCCGTGTATTGAGTAAATCCTGAAGCCCACCTCGCTGATTCTTGAGCATTACACATTGCAACACGATAGACACTACATACAACTAGTCTAACAGTTGTACAAAGACTAAAAGCATTGGGTGGGGGGACTAGGATCCTGTTGCTCACTCAGTCATCCTTAGTATAGTGCTGAATATTTCCCCCACAAGGCGGTGGCATATTCCCCTCCGCCACATAGTCATTAAGTTTCTAATAAACTTGCTTGGAAACTAATTTCTAGTTATTTAAAGGAGCGTGACCCCTCCAGCACTGTGTTAACAGTTTATGGATAAATACTGACCTGCAGGAGGAGTATAAATTGAGGAAAATGCTGAATAGGCTTCACCATCAGACCATAGAGAGTAATGCGGTCAACGCTGGATGCTTGCTCCTTCTGTCAATGTAAAGAGATGCAACCACATATTGAGAGAATTGCAAAGGAAAAGAAAAGGGTAGACCGAGTCATTCCCACATTCAGAGCAGAAGAATCTTGACACTCAAGGGAGTCTGAGAGGTGGGTGGAGGTTAGCATTACACTATTGATTCTTTTATGCCTGCCAGCAGACTCTGGCAATCATTAGACTGCGCAGTGTCAGATAGTAGGTGTACTTAAGAGCCCTCCAGCAGGTTTCAAAGCAAGGATATTAGACTATGGTCAACTATGCATTTGTGAAGTTAAAGATGTTAAAGATTCAAGTCACCGTCAAAATGTGTTGCCATGATAACACTACACACTTATTTAGCGCTTTATGCAACTTTAAAGAAATGATAACCCCAGTCTCACCTTTACAGGGTAAAATATTTTGAAAAAATTAAAAATTAAACCAACACATAACTCTTCAGCAAATCATGATATCAAGGGCTTGTCTGAATTGCTACAAGTGAAAGATCTTCTCACTCTTCGACTAAGCTCAGAGCTATTAAAATGAATGTCCAATGAATTATTTTATTTTTAATTAGTCTTTCTGGCTCATCTTTCAGTTAAAACATCCAAAAATCCTTGAAAGAATGTAAAATTACTTGAAAATTAGCACTGCATTGTGTGTGTGTGTGTGTGTGTGTGTGTGTGTGCGTGCATTATATATATATATATATATATATATATATATATATACACACTTTTTTACTATACTTTAAATTAATTAATACACTTGTTTATAGAATACAATTACTGTATATTAAATACACATTTTCTAAAATCAAAAGAGAAGGTTTTTTTTTTTTTTTTTTTTTTTTACAGCAGCACAAAGAGGTGATTTAGGGTGAAATGTGTTATTGACAGCAAATATATGCTCTTACCTTGAGAAACTCCAGAAATGCTGGTTTAGACATGCAGGCTTTCTTAATTAGGGCCATGGCATTGGTGAAGTTATTGATGTAATCACTATACTTCCATTACCATGGATTTTGAGAACTAAGAGGAATACAGAAAAATAATGCTTAGAGACATCACATTTAATTTGGCGTTATTTTCATTTTCTGCTTTGTTTAATATATCTGTTAACATGTACAGTTTTCTCCTTCAGAGCTGAGACTGCTCTTGAATTTTGCTGTCGTGGGGGGCAGGACACTCTAAAGGTGATTACAGGGCAAAGAGATGGAAGTAAACAGTAATTTTAGTGCTGTATTTATGCAGCGCAGCACCACTGTTTGCCATCCCAAGGACCTAAACATCGTTGACAGTCCATTACTGCCGGGTGTTTTAAAGTATAGGCAAAATGGCAGCCATCCATTCCCTCTGCTTTGATTGAAGCTGAATAGACCTGCTGACACCAGCAGTGCTCGCAGGACATGGAGAGAACATTATCGAGCCACAAATAGACGTTGACCTCTGTCAAACTGTACCTCCACTTCGGGACCACCGAGTATGGCAGGAAATGATACACGCACAAAAATATGTTTTTATCAGCAAGTACACATACGGGGCAAATTTACGAAACAGTTGCAGCACTTTAGAGCATTCATTATTTCAGTGCAAAATCTATCAGGATTGTCCTATGAACTGCTAATAATTCGCAGCTCATAACTATTTTACATTTTTACGAATTAGTCGCTAATTTATATGAAATTATACAATCACTTTCTCATTTGTACATATGGTTTCTGAGAAGATTGTAATATTTTCATGCCTTTAGTCACAAGATTACAGGTGATGCTTTATATTACATGTGAGCACTGCATTTACTTATATCAAACTATTTTATTAATAACAGATGTTTGTATACATTTTGATTATAGCAAAATAACCCAATGACCCAATAGTAGACAAGAACGTCATAACCAAGCAAATATCCATAGGCAGAGTGTAGATGAACACAAGTTCACCATTTTAAAAAGCCAATTTAGGTATCAGATTTCCATAATCAATCTGGTGCTTAAAACAACAGGAAAATGCATGCAAATAATTTATGCTTTTTTCGTCTACAGTTCAACCATAGCAAATTTTCCCCAGAATGTATTCATATGCACTCTAACAGAAAAACTGTTTAAACCGGTATAATATGATGTGTGTTATGTTGGTATTGGGTCTATTTTCTGCTTTCCAATGCACAGCAGTGCAACTTCAGCAGTAGGTGTTCTCTCTATGGTACTATTGTGCTCGAGGGACTTTATAAAGACCAATAGTGCTATGGAATAGAACAGGTCGGACAGGCCAAATACTCTCTTTAAACAGAAGAATAATGAGAACAGTTTATGGATGCTCCCTATGAGAAGGGTCACTCCAGACATCTCATTCATTAGTCCATTACACGCCCTGCAGCCCAATGATAACGACATGCTTACTTTGGTAAAAGACAGCCATCCTCACTCACAGTAATTGTCTATGCTTTTAAAGTAAACTGGAGAAGAGCGCTGTTAACACCTGAAAAAGCTTGCAAGTCATTTTCAAGAATTTTCCTACTCACTGAAGCTACAAACAGGTCCCCAATCTTTTCACAAGAGTCCCATTCGACCACCCGAGATGCCAGGGCAGTCTGGAACATGGAGTGGCATTGCATGATCTCCCGCAGACGGAAAAAAATGGGCCTGATTTTCCTGACACTGAGGATCCTCCATCAGAGGTCGCTGGTATTCCTAAAGGACCATGGAAGATGGAGATTTTTTTTTAATTAATTTTTTTTTATGCATGCTATTACTGAAATATTTATATTTTTATACATTAGTAATAATTCATTTACAGCTCACCTTGACAAGGGAGTCAGATAAAAAAATGTGTTGAATTAATCTTAACATCAAGGTGAAAAAAAATTCTCAATATGCATCATCCATTTCATTAATTTTAATATAAATACAAAGTATGCAATTTACATATATGAATACGTCTTTGGAATAATGCATGTGCTTGGACAAAAGGAGATACATACATCACCTATTTTAGCGTTTCCTGATTCAGTTAGTTTTGTTATTTTGTATAAATTAGGATGTCAGATTTATTTAGTCTTTTTAAATTTATTCACTACTGGTCAAAAGCTTGTAATCATGAAGATTTTTTTATGTTTTTGATAAAAAATCTTATGCTCAACAAAATGGAACTTATTTGATCAAAAATACAGTAAGCACAGTAAAAACAAACACATGTTAAAACAATTTGCAAAAACAAAAAATTTGGATGAACTATTCATTTTTTTATGTTAATTCTAAATTTAAAAATAAATAAATACATTTATGCATTTAGCAGATGCTTTTATCCATGTGTTCCCGGGGAATCGAACCCCCAATAGTGCAATGCTCTACCAATTGAGCTACAGAAGCAATTATACATACATATATATATATATATAAAAGGGCCGGGACTCGATTAAAAAAATTAATCTAATTAATTAGAGGCTTTGTAATTAATTAATCGAAATCTATCGCATTTTAATCGCATATAAATATTTGACCTGAGAAAAGTGAGAAGTAATTTTTTTTTCACATGGATTTATAGTATACCATTGAATAATGACTGAATACATAAGCTTAAGCAACAAAATATTGTTTATTTTTGTTCAACCAAGTCTAGCAGACCAGTGCAATTTTTGCCATGAAGTGTAGCAATAGCATATTTAGAAATAATTTATAAATAGTACATTTCAGAAATTCAGAAAGCTTATATGTGCTGGAACCTTCTGTAAAGTGTTTTTTTTAAGTAAAACACAATACTGTCAATTACATTCAGAACATTGGAAACACTGACTATTAGAAAACATCTCTCTGTTGCTTCAGAGGCCATAACACACTAAG
This sequence comes from Carassius auratus, assembly GCF_003368295.1. NCBI lineage: Eukaryota > Metazoa > Chordata > Actinopteri > Cypriniformes > Cyprinidae > Carassius > Carassius auratus. The sequence continues at coordinate 148,141 of NW_020528386.1, forward strand.
TCCAACTCTCAATAACCTTGGCCAAAACAATAAAGAGTTCAACATAAACTGTTGCACCAACAAAATAATACATAGTTCAACATAAAGTGTAAAGTCCACGCTAGCTGCTATATGTTTTGCGTTGAGGTGATACTTGAGGCTCGATGTGCTGCTGCGGTGATATGCCAACGCTAGTTGGTGCTCCAGTATAATCGGTCCACCGAAACTCATCCATTGTGAAACGTTCCGCGGTCCAAAAATAAGTTATTAAAAATGCGGGAATTTTTTAATTAATTAATCTTAGTTAACGCGTTATTTTTTGTGTTATTAATTAATCTCAATTAACACGTTAAAGTCCCGGCCCTAATATATATATTCATTTTTTTTTTTTTTCATTGTCATGAAAATAAAGAAAACTCTTTGAATGAGAAGGTCTGTACTGTGTGTGTGTGTGTGTGTATATATATATATATATATATATATATATATATATAAACACAATTCTCCCTCCGATATTGGCTTTGACTGTTTTGCTATGTGGTCAAATTGTGCGCAGCAAAATATTTGTTTAAATTGCAAAACAAGCTAGTGATGTTCATAGATAAACTACTAGAGCTAATCTTTAAAGGCAAAGATACTTTGCTGGTTAGACTGTGGATACAATAGATTTTTCATGGCTGCTTTCGTACCCTGTAGTCTCCAGCACTAATGAATTATCGACGAAAAGAAAATAAGACAAAGGATAAGGCAATGGGACTATATCTTTTTCTAAAGATGCATCTGCCCACAACGGCACTACTTAAGCACTAAACTTAATTACACAGCCCCCCATTCCCATGCTTTAAGGCCACTTTATACCTGATCTTAACACCCTAGACCATGTCTAGCACGCTATAAAGAGAGCAGGAATTTTAAAGTATACCCGACAGAGCTTTGATTTGACAACAAAGCTTGGAGACAGATCCTGAATGACTAGATTTCATAGAGCGTAAAGCTGTCATTGATCTGTGATTAAATTTTAGACGGAGCCTGTGCCTTCAAAGGAGTGTGATAACAAATGCTTTTCACTCCACCGCTAGCTGAGATCAGAATTATGTGTAATGAAACTCCACACTACGAAATCCAGCAGACCTGCATGCTTCCATTTAAAGGAATGTGAATGTCAAGGCAAATTCAGTATTAAAGAAAACTTATAGTGTTATCTTTTGTTTTGAATAGGAGGCTTTTTTCATATTTGAAAGAGTCTTGACATTATTTGTAACCCTTCCAAAAGTTTTGTTTTGTAATCATAAGAATGATTTAACCATTTCAAGACAGAAATAGTGACATTTTGACTAGTGATTCAATTTGCATATAACAAGCATTTCCAGACAGATGGAAGGTGTGAACGATATTAACTACTCTTTTGAATTTATTTTGAAGTATCAAAGGACTGAGTTTTTTTGAAAGAGGAGAGGCATGAGCCACAGTGTCTCGCACCCACTATGAAATCTGATGGAGGATCGAATCAATAGGAGAATCAAGCCACATACAAGGTTGTACTGGAAGCAAACTTGCTTCCTTCTGCGTTGACAATGTTCCCCAGCTCTGAGGATTTGTTTTTCCAGCAAGACAATGCTCCATGCATCACGGTCAGGTCAGTCAAGGTGTGGATGCAGGGACCACCAGAACATATGAAGGCCAGCGCAATCTCCAAACCTAAACCCCATTGAAAACCACTGGAATGTGATCAAGAAGAAGATGGACACATGGCATCAAACAAATCAAACAATTTTTGCACCAGGAGTAACAAAGTCACCCAACAGTAATGTGAAAGACTGGTGGAGAGCATGCCAAGACACATGGAAGCTGTGATTGAAAAATCAGGGTCATTCCACCAAATATTGATTTCTGAACTCTTCCAGAGTTAAAATATTAGTATTCTGTCATTTAAAAATGAATATGAACTTGTTTTCTTTGCATCATTTGAGGTCAGAAAACACAGCATCTTTTTTTGTTTTGATCAATTGCCATTTTCTAAAAGACAATGTTTATTTGGAATTTGGGAGAAATGTTGTCAGTAGTGTTAGAATAAAACAAAAATGCATTAGGGTTTGCATTATGGTTACAATGGCACAGATGTTATATGAAAAGAAAAAAAAAAATTTTAAATCCACAAGGCTACAAAGGAAAACCATCCGACATACAATTTTGACAAAGGCTTAAAATCTACACACAAGTTTTTTCAGGGTCTAGAAATAATAAAATAAATAACAGAATATCCAAATCAAAATGTTTAGCACTATACGCAGTGTGGTATTTATCATCATTTAGAGCGCAGTTTCAATAGGCATCACACCAGTCTCCACTTCCAAATGTTAATCCTACCCTGTTGTTCAGTTATTATGGGGAACAATTTCAGACAATTTTCCTGTGCATCAAATGCCCTCATCAGCTCTTCTCCCCTATCTTTAAAAAAAAAAAAATCCAATCTGATTAATAATGCTTTTCTGCTTCTCAAATCTTTTTTTCAGCGTCCGACCTCCAGGGGTCCATTTTTTAAAAAGGGGAATACAAGAAAGCGGTACTGGACTCCATCAGCCTTTTTCTATAGTTTTTGACTCTGTGACAGTCAGATCATCTGCTATCTATAAAGAGGTCTAGCTTAATTTAATGAGCAGCCCTTTCCATCTGAGAGAAAACGTATTAGAAATGTATAATTGCTTCTTTCCCGAATGGGATTTTTTTTTTTTTTTTTTAATCAAAGGAAAAGTAGTGAGGATGAGTGCTTGAAAGAAGATAAATTCTCAAATGAAATCATTCTTCGATTACCTGAGTGCTCCTTTTTATGTAGGAATGAAACTCTCCTCATCACGGCGATTTTGGTCTTCTCCAGGCCACCTTTCATTCCGGTGCGTGCTGCCCGCATCAGCTGATGGACCTGCAAAAGGGTCCAGAAAATCATGTGCTGCTGAGCTGGAGTACCAGAGTTCCATAAACACACAAGTGTTTAACCCTTATGGAAAATGGTCAACCATCTCAACCCACCTTGAGCATAAACAGCCATGCTCCGGGTCAATAGGGTCTGTTTCAATGGCCACAAGCCACAAGATCCTAAGCATGTGAGAGAACATCAAGTAACAGATATTTGTATGTTTAAAAAAGGAGGGGGCAGTTCATCTCTGCCAAAGCAGGTCATTAATAGAGAGCATGTGGAAATGTCTTGCTTGAACCACATGAGAGCTCTTTACTTTATACACATACACACACACACACACACACACACACACACAAGTGTGCCCATAACCCACCCTCATACAAATCAAATAAGCGATTAGGGAAGCTGAAGCGAAATGGAGTATTTTAGTTATGGAATATTGATAGATGAAATGGTCTGAAAGGTTGGTTTACAACAGAGAAAAAGAAAGAGAGAGGGACTTTCAACAAGAGAAAAAAAAAAAGAGACAGAGGGTACGTTCCAATCGACAATAAGTGCTCAGCAAATTGAACCACAAATAGCAATATTTAAGTGAGATTTCAAATCGTAGGGAATGTATAGCATATAAAAAAATGATCAATATATTAATTTAGAGGAAGTGAACAAGGAAACTTACTTTGATGGTACAGAAATTCAAGCAAATTTATTTTGTAACAATATAAATGTCTCTACTGTCACTTTACACCAGTTTAATGCATCCTTGCTTAAAATAAAAAAGTATTAATAATCCTACTTCCCTCTAAACATTGATCAATAGTGTATCTATTGTAAATTATGCTAATTTGTATTACTTTATATTTTAATAAAAAAAATATATTAAGTAGTAGCACTTCATAAATACAAAATATTGTATTATTCAGTATATACAGACAATCTGCATGTTTTATTTGTCTGTTTTGATGACTTGAAGTTCAGATATTCATATGATCAAACTAAATCAAGTGCAGTGAACTTCTACAGGTATCTCTTCTGCTCTGTTTGTAGGGAGCAGCAAACACTCTATGGACCCTGATATTTAGAACACAGAAAAAAAAGAAAGACAGAAAAGCAAGACACAGAGAAAGTGAAAACTCAAATGAAAAAAAAATTGCACTTCTGAAAATGATTAAAATATGCAGTGCTTTAAATGCTGGTCCCAAGCATGGGATGCTTCTTAACTGCATTTCAGTGTGACTGGTTGACAGCATGTCTATGTTGGTTGGCAACAACCGGTCAGAATAAACCAGCATGGAAATTCACACTGGTCCTATCAGCAGGGAAAAGTGAAAAAGAGAAAGAGTGTAAACCTGTACCCAGGTGACTGTGATTGTGCCAATCGACAGCTCTGAGCTAGTTCACCCTGCTAAAGTCCATTCTTCTCTGTGCATAGTTGTACCTGACGTCTGCCCCCAGTTTCATGGTTAGCTTCGGTTTGGTCCTGGGGTAAAGTTCTCTCAGTCATTGCACATCAGGAGAGAGCTATGGGTATCATCACTTAGCTTAATTTTTAAGTCAAAGCCGGGAGGGATAGACAGAAGAAGATAAGTTTTTGACAGAATGTGCACCCTCACTAACGCAAATCTCAGACAAGGACCTCTGCATTTTCATAAAAACAAAGCCGCAGGCTCTAAACCGGGGTGAGAAGGCATTTCGTCCACATCCAATGTTCGTGAAACATGCTGTCGAATAATACGCCCTCATCTGCTTAGTTTTCAAAGGATGCATCGATGCTACCTTCAACGCCTTATGATATCACTGAATCCTTTCGAAATCATTCTATTATTTGTGAGTTCACAAAATATTCCTTATCCATGTTGAAAACAGTTGCGATTTTTTAGGATTCTAAATAGAAAATTCAAAAGAACAATACCTTTTGTAAAAGTCTTCACTGTTACATTTGATTAATTAAATGCATCCTTGCTAAATAAAAGCATTAATTTCTTTTTGCAAAAATATCTTACTGTCCCCAAAATGTTGAACTGTAGTGTAAACTCATAAATACTTAAAATCTATTTCCACAGAAAAAAAAAAGACATTGCAATCATTAAATATGCCAGTTACAATTATTTTTCATAATGAATCGGTTTCTGAAGCAGTTGAAAAGACCAAAGCCTACTAACTCAATACTGTAGTGAAGTCAACTGTTGCTTGTTCATCTTGTGAGTTCATTTTAATCTTAACAAGCCCATTAAAGGCTTGTTTTTTTAAAGAAAATCATTCCTTTCCAATTATACATTCACTAAAAAGGCTGGAGGAATAACTGTTAAACTGAGCTCAAATCACTGTGGTATTAGACTCACCAATCTAATTCTTGCTTATCATGAGTCGCCTGGCAGAAGGAATCTTATGGAGCCCGGTGGAAGTAAAGGTGAGCCTGGCCATGGGAAATTGGTTTCTGAGGGACTGCTGCCTGGGCAAAGTGTTTTCCATACCAGTGTGACCTCATGAACGTGTAAGGGCAGATAACACCGTGCACACTGAATTTAAATTCGAAGCAATACAGAGCAGTTGGAAAATGTGTCAGTTAGGCCTGGCATTAGTAGCGATTAGGCAAGTGTTGGCCAACACTGCACTCTAGTGGCAGAAAAGCACACTGCAACCCTTCACAGAGTATAACCCGCATCTAAAATTAATTATAGAACCACGTACCAGTCAATCAGCCTGCAACCTTGGAGGGTTTAAATCTTTTTATGAACATTTGTAGTTTATCATTATGAAGAATATGGAAATGTGTGGGAAGATAAATCAGATGCCTGTCAGGATGTAATTATTGCAGTCGTGGGGAGTCTTGAATTAACACACACACACACACACACACACACACGCACCTTGCTGCGGCTTGGAGACTTGGAGACCTCTCAGAAACGGACTGCTCATCGTCATAGCTTTCGAACTCACTTGAGCTCGAGCCATTATTGAGCCCTTGCAAGCCCTCCTCTTTCTGAAAGTCTTCATAGATCAAGTCAGCTGACACACAAAGCATTAAATTAACGTTAAGTTTGCTCTAAATTACACTATATTTATTCACTGTCTACATTAAAATTAAAAACTGATATAAACCATTTTCACAATCAGTTATGCCACTGCAACATCTACTAAATCATACAGGCAGGTGCGTAGGAAATCTGAAGAGCATAATCTAACAAAAATAGATGAACCCACAATGTGCTAAATTGCAGTGCCTGATGAAGTTTGCATGACCGAAAGGTTGCAGGAAAATTTTCAATTTTTGTTTAGATTGCTCATGAGTAAAAAGTACATGTCTAAAATATATTCAGTAAGTAGAAATATTAATTATAAAAGAGTATAGTAAATAGTTTCCAAAAGTTTTAAATATGACAAAGGGGAGAAATCTGAATATTATATGCTAAAATGACAATCTATGACAGACCTTCTCCGGAAGACAGATCATCACAGGGTACATCATCATAGATCACCTCCGGACCAGCTGTCTGGTGTTCTGACTCAGCAGAGGCCTCACCTGGGAATTGTTTTTATTTATTAAATTAAATAATAATAATAATAATAATAATAATAAAAAGGCTTAAGGTCTGTGGGTGCATTATTTTGGGTGTGTTCACTATATAAAAGCAAAGGAAGATGGCTATGAAACTTTTGAAAACACTACCTTGACAGAAAATAGAGAACAGAGCATCAAAAACAAAACTGTTGCTCTTTGCTTGAATTATTTATAGGATTTTATGATCAGAGAGCTGCTTCCCAAAAGCTGCAGTGTTTATCCAATCAAACACACAGACATATGGTCATATCATTTCATCTTGTATGTTTTGTGCTGTTTTTGTGCTACTTATGCGATCGGCTTTACCCTGTATTCCCAAACTGTAGTGCTCCAAACAGCATCAATCAAAACATGCCAACAAAAATTTTGCATGCAGCACTAATTTTCTTTTAAAAGATCATTTATCGAGAACGATTTCTTGTTAAAATTACGAAAGCTCTGTTTCCAATTGAGCAAACTGGAGTTGCATTCCAAGGAAAAACACTGAACTAAAGGCTGGTCAAACAACAGAAAGCTGACATTATTTAAACGTGTAGCTAACCACTGTCATAGATCAACTCTGTGCATGTGCGCACACACAACAACCAAGACATCTCTCAGACACCAATCAAATCAAGTTCTCTTTCACGTATTGAGCAAATATGTACACAATTATGTCAGAGTGGCTGTTTTGATGAGTACTGATGTAAAAACGGTCAGTAACAGCTTAAGTGAACGTAAACAGTTAATAAAATACTCGATGTGCATTTCTTATGTTAATAATGTTAATAAAACAATAGAAAAATAGAGAATCACTCAATGCTCTTAACTAAGTAACTTAAGTAGCTTTAATGGATATTTATGTTAACTTTATACAATAATACAGTTTTCACAAGCAATAGAAAAGTCTTTCTTTTTTTATCTAATTCGTCTCAGCCCCCCATGGATAAAATCCTAGAACATTACTAAACATAATAGTAACATTACTAAATTCATTAGGCTACTAAATTCAGAAGAGTTACTAAATTAATAGTCGTTTGAGAGCTGAAAGAGCTGAACCAAATGATCCAGTTCCCTAAAAAGAGATGGAATTCCCATCACCAATGCACACACGAATGTTACTTTTGGGGCTTTGTACTGAGGAAACGATTGCCATTGTGAACAAATTAAGTCAACAGTCTCACTCATTTTTAAATATATTCAAGTATTACTTTAAGTAGTTAAACAGCTGTGATGCATTTGTTGTTTCATCTCTTACCTTCAGCATTTTCTGCTGGGCTGTGTCTGATATCTTCTGTTCCGGCGTTTGTTTTAATAGTCCAAGTTTCAATCTCAGTCTTCACCTCAGTGCAAGTCTGGTCTTCCTTTTCATTTAAGTTCTCTGGTGCAGCAGAAACTGTGGATGCTTGCTCTCTGGAACATTCCCCAAAAATAGAGTCATGTTATTGCTGACCTCTCAAGGGTATGTTCGTACTAATATAAGTTCAAGCCTAAGATTGGGTGGTGCATGGTAGGAGAGAACGGGAAGAGGTCCAAATTCCATTAGCCCCACATAGTGAGTATCACAAAAAGCACTTGTGTTACGTTCCGAGTATGACAGTGTTTCGCGTAGAAAATGGAAATGAGATGAAAATGGGGTAGAGTATTCATGGTAGAGAATCAAATATCCAACTCAATAGGATTTATTTTATCTTTGTATGATTAAATTAAACTGAAATTAATGTTTATAATATGTTATATAAAAGCTAGTATATCATGCCTGTCAACCCAGTGGTGCTTGTTATGTCAGCTTCATTTAACTGCAACAATAAACTTAAATATCTATGAGCTGTAGTACACGAAAAGGGTTCATTGTCGGAAATAATAATGCGTTATCAGTTCATGGAATGATATTGTTATGTTTAAAAATGTTACAGCAATTCTGGTTATTGAAATGCATTTCAGTATTCAATCCCAACAGTCTAATCCAGGCCTTAAATGTGCTTTTAAGGGTCATCATCTAATGCCTCCAATGGCAAATCATCACACATAATTATATCATTTCTCACCAACTTATACTTAAAATGTCAAGTGCAGCAAAGCAAGCATGCCATGTACAAAATATAAATTATGTCTGTAACTTGGAAAGCATGATGTACATCCATTTAACTGCAGTCATTCCATGTAAAAGTGTGTGGAATGGCATCAAAAAAGCTAGCTTGCAGACTTAACTAGACCAGCTCCAGGATGTTAAGTGAAAGAGTTTTCCAGTAGAACAAACATAAGACAGCTTTGAGCTACAGTATGTGCATTTCTTTTTGCTGCAGATGCAAGTCAAGTGTTTTTGTTTACATGAAATAAACCTCAGCTGACGGACCTGTTGCTATGACAGCAGCTCCGGGATGAGCTTCGAAGAACCAAACGATCCAAGATCACGCCAAATCATCAACAATCAAATCCAGCTAAATGAGTTAGCGACGTACGAAGAACAGGCCCCAGGTTAACAGGGGAAAAGCTTCAGTTTGGGACACAGCTAGCTTGTGACACTTGAAACTAATAATAAGCCATTAGAGGTTGCTGTGACAACTGATTGGTCTGAACTAATCTAGTAAACTGTGATTGGTGATTGGTGAGCCGTAGAGGCAGGCAATATAAAAATACAATTAAGGGTTTAATTATAAAGCTCCTTGGCTGTGAAAAGATTCTTATTTTAGTTGATGTGCTCAGGGTATTTGATTGTAGATTTTCATATGGATTCTACTGTTATGAGATTTTTAAGGTATGCTTAGTTTAATTTTGCAACTTAATTTTTCAAAGGTGTACTCAAACCAGTTTACTGTAGTTATTTTTTTATTTTATTTTTTTGTGAAGGTGGGGTTTCAAGTTACTAAAATTAAGTTTCTTACAGTTTGTCTTTGGTGGTATTTTTAAGCCTTGGTGTTCATGACAGCATTGGAATTGGTAAGTTTTTTTAAATTTTAAGTATTAAGTTTTTCAACTATGTAATTGTGATGCCTCTTGTCTTTTTATTGCAGTTGATGACTATAGTTCTGTCAGCAATGGAGGAAACCCTGATATCCCAAAAGATGGTCGACCCATGCAGGATGATGTTAAACCAAGAAGTGTTTATACATGGTATGGCCCAGGAGATGTTTCTGGACCAATCAGGCCTCGGCGTTCTAGGAATATAATTTATCGTGCTGCAGTTAAGGGAGGCTATGGTTCTGAAAGCTACAATTCTCAGACTGGCTCTTCAGGTGGTCCCGTGACAAGTGGAAGTTCTGGTTTAGACCATAGTAGCCAGCTTCAGGGCTTTCAATTTGCTTCAGTTGGAAGTAGTCTTGTGAGTAGTGCAGCAGGTATGGGCATGTCAGGGTATGGTTTAAGTCGGTCAGTTAATCTTCAAGGCTCTGATGCTATTGTTGCTTCCATGGTCTTGATGCCATTGCAGCGACGTAGTGATTCTGTTTTTAAGCCAGAGCAGCTAACTCCCCAAGTTCCTCTGCAGCCCAGCAATGACTCTGTGGCAGAGCCTGGCAGTCAACCGCTAGTGCAGACAATCTCCCAGTCCAATGGTCCGCAACCAGCACAAGCCAGCTCTGGATCCATGGCCCAGTCTAGCACCCTGCAGTTAACCCAAACCAGTGGCCAACAAATGGCACAGGCCAGCTCCCATTCTGCAAGGCAGTCAAATAGATTACCCCTTAAGCCTCAGAAAGCTAGAGTTTGGCTAACTAGTTCTAAGCTTTTTTCAGGTTCCAAGCCAGTTCAGGATCCAAGCTTTGGCCAATACTGTGGCCAGAAACCAGTACAAACTAGCTTTAAACCGGTAGTTCAACCAAGCAGCCAACAACGAGCACAGATCATCCAGACTAGCCGTGAACAACTGGCACAAACCAGCTTTCAGTCTGTGGCCCAAGCCAGTAGCCAGCAACTTTCACAAGCTACTAACCTGCCTTTGGTTCAGCCCAGTAGCCAACAACTACAAGAACAGGCCAGCTCTCAGTTTGTGGCCTGGCCAAGCAGCCACCTAGCACAAGCCAGCTACCATTCAGTGGCCCAGCCTGCTGCTCAACAACCAGCACTAGCCAGCTACCCATCTGTGGCTCGGCCCAGTGTCCAACCAGTACAAGCCACTTATCTGCCTGTGGTTCGGCTTAGCAGCCAACAGGTTCAGGCCAGCCATTCTGATGCCCAGTCCAATGGAATGCATCCAGAACAGAGCAGATATATGTCTGAGGCACAGCCCAGTAGCCTGACTCTTTTCAAGCCCCCAAAAGGTAGGCTTCAATTTGCTTCTAAACTCTTTTCTGGTACCAGGCCACTCCAGAATCCAAGCTCTGTAGTTCAGTCAAGTAGCCAACCAACCGCACAAGCAAGCTACCAGTCAGTAGTCCAGCCTGCTGTCCAACAATCAGCACAATCCACTGAATCGCCTGTGGTTCAGCCCAGCAGCCAACTCTTAGAACAGGCCAGCTCTCAGTCTGTTGCCCAGCATAGCACCCAACTAGCACAACCCAGCTACCTGTCTGTGTTTCAGCCCAGTGTCCAACCAGAACAAGCCACTTATCTGCCTGTGGTTCGGCTCAGCAGCCAACAAGTTCAGTCTATTAATTCTGTTGCCCAGTCCAGTGGAATGCAACCAGCACAGGGGAGCTATATGTCTATGGCACAGCCCAGTATCCAACAAACACAAGCCAAATTCCAATCTGTGGCCCAGGCCAGCAGCCAGCAATTCTCACAAGCCACTGACGTGCCTGTGGTTCAGCTCAGCAGCCAACAAGTTCAGGCAAGCCATTCTGTTGCCCAGTCTAATGGAATGCAACCAGCACAAGGCAGCTATATGTCTGAGGCAGAGCCTCAAAAAGGTAGGCTTCAATTTGTTTCTAAGCTCTTTTCTGGTACCAGGCCACTCCAGAATCCAAGTTCTAGCGCTGTAGTTCAGTCAAGTAGCCAAAGAACAGCACAAGCCAGCTACCAGAAAGTAGTTCAGCCTGCTGTCCAACAACCAGCACAAGACACTGATCTGCCTGTGGTTCAGCCAAGCAGCCAACTAATAGAAAAGTCCAGCTCTCCATCTGTTGACCAGCTCAGCACCCAACTAGCACAAGCCAGCTACCCATCTGTTGCTCAGGCCAGTGTCCAATCAGTACAAGCCACTGACCTGCCTGTGGTTCCACCCAGCAGCCAGCAACTAGAACAGGCCGGATCTCAGTCTATTACCCAGCCCAGTAGCCAACTAGCAGAAGCCGGCTACCAATCTGTGGCTCTTCTCAGCAGACCACAAATCACTCAAGCCATTGACTTGTCAGTGTCCCAGCCCAACAGCCAACAACCAATGCAAGGCAGTGACCAGTCTGTTGGCCAAAGCTCCAGCCAGCAACTAGTTCAGACCAGCCAATCGGTTCAGTCCAGTGAACCACAACTAGCACAAGGCAGCTTTATGTTTGTGGCACAACCCAGTAGGGTGACTCTATTCAAGCCCCAAAAAGGTAGGCTTCAATTTGGTTCCAAGCTTTTTTCTGGTACCAGGCCACTCCAGAAACCAAATTATAGCTCCGTAGTTCAGTCCAGTAGCCAACAACCAGCACAAGCCAACTTTCAGTCAGTGGCCCAGCCTGCTGTCCAGCAACCAGCACAAGCCAACTTTCAGTCAGTGGCCCAGCCTGCTGTCCAGCAACCAACACAAGCCAGCCACCCATCTTTGGTTCAGCCCAGTGTCCAACAACCAGCACATTCCAGATGCAAGTCTGTAGTCCAGCACAGTGGAGAAACTGATTGGATGCCACTGCAGGCCCAAGGGGGCCAACTTTATCAAGTTGGCTCCAAACTTTATTTATGCCAGGAGTATGTATTGCAGCCAAGTTGCCAGCATGCAGCCCAACCAGGATCGACTGAATATCAACCTCCATCAAGACCAGCATCTCAATCCTTACTTCAGCACATCAAATATGTTAAACAACCTATTCACCAGGCCCCAGTGAAGCCTGAGCAGGACACCCATTTGTTGGAGTCACCCAACAGCCATATCCCTCCTGGACCACTGCAGTCCACTTTCAGACTAGCACAACTGCCTGAACAGTCTAGCTACCAGCCTCCAGTTATTCCAAGCCAACAGCCTCTTGCTAAGCACAGACTACCCAGTTATGGTTCTGAATCACAGCTCAGTGGACCGCAATCTGGACCTCCGAGGCAATTGCAACAGCCTGGCTACCAGCTTCTGGCCATGCCTAGGCAAGATGTATACAAACCCTCAAGCAATCTAGAACCATCCACCTACCAGCCTCAGTTGTTGCCTAGCCACCAGTCACTAGCTCAGTCTGGCTACTATTCCACAGTTTTGCCAGCACAATCCCGATACCAGGCACTGTCCAGTTCTGAGACTGTCTCTCAGTCTGGATACCTTGTCTCCTCTATGCCTTGGCAGTCCAGTTCCCAGCCTCAAATGCTGCCTAGCCGCCAGTCACTAGCGCAGTCTGGCTACTTATCCCCAGGCATTCCAGTGCAATCTCAGTACAAGCCCCAGGTACAGTCAAGTTACAAGACCGTATCACAGCCTGGGTTCCAAACATCTGTGCCTGGGCAGTCAAGTTACAAATCTGTATCCAGTTCCCAAGCCTTGGAGCAGCCCAGTAGTCACCATTTCAAGCTATGAGTCGGTATCAGTCCATGCAACCAGAACTTGCCTGTAACAAACCAGAATGCTCCTGGAACAGCTAAAAGTAGCCAGCATTCATCCCAAAACAGAGTCTGGTTGTTCCAACAAGTGAAATCATAGCTGTTTACTTGCTTGAAGTTTTCTGGTTTTGAATGCCTGTTTTTGAAAATCTCAATAAAATGTAATTTAGCAAGTGTTTGTGGTGGGTCTTAAGTTAAGACTTTTTAAAGTCTTAAAGAAAATGGGTGGGAAAAAAATGAGGACCTTGTACCTCTAGTAGTTGAGTTTAAGATGGCTGATCTAAACGTTCCATTGAACCTAATTTAATCCCCTGGTTTCACAGGAGAGGCTTAAGCCTAAAATTAAAATTGAGTTATTCCCAAATTCGGTGTCAACGTATTTACTATTTTTGTGTGTACATTTATGGGACTTTAGAAAAAAAAAAAAATGGTTCTAACTACACAGTCGAATGGAACACAAACTTTGAAGCTCAATCTCAAAACTACTCTGAATTCAGATAGAACCTTATAATTCCAAGGGGACGATTTAGTCCTGGTTTAATCGAATCCCTGTCTGCAAAACCTGGCCTTAACTTTTAAGAAGGTATATGCCGAAATGTTAAGCTCTTTAAGTATATTAAGCACTTGCCTTGAAATGGTAAGAGTTCCTCAACATGTAGTTTAATAATTCACAATACCAAATGATTTCCCAGGTAAACAAGGGGTGTAAAAATTACTGAAATAGAAATTATTAAATTGTATCATTTGCTAAAGACAAGATACTTCATCCCACATTTTGCAGTTTAAAGACCTCACAATTGTTTCCTTTGTTGGCACAATTCCATGCAGTGACATGTCTGCTGATATTGCCTTTTGGTAGATGACCTCACTGTCCATGAGGAGATGATTGTACAGGACCAAGCACAGCTGAAGAGAAAGGACCGTCTGTCTCCAATATTTCATCCATTTCTAATAGCAATTTATGACATGACATACTTTTTAAATTCCAATCACAATACTGCATTACTCCACAAGCAAATCAGTTTGCTTCCTGCTTCATAAAAAGTCTAAACAGAGGGAGACCGTGCACATACCTGTGTACCATCAGCATTGTCATGATGTCAATTTCCTGTGAATCTTCTTGGTTAAGACGGTCATGTCATACATTGCTATTAGAAATGGATGAAATATTGGAGACATTTTCATTTGCTATTTCATACACTAGGTTTAATATGTAAAATGAATACTAATTTTAAAGCTTTAAAAGTTGCAAAATGAAAATGTGGGAACCGCAGATGGGGAATCTTCAAATTCTAAGATGGAGCTTCTTCCACCCAGTATCACTTCTGCTAGGAGGCCCCTGCAATTTTACATATGCCTCTGTCATCCCCCTTTGGTTTGGAGAGACCACTGACAGAATGCATTTGTCCTGCAGCTCTCTCTCAGACTTGCATAGACTGCTAATGATGCTGAACTGTCTTGTGAAAAACTGAGGGAAACAGAACCCATTTTTTAATCATCTAGTTTTGGAAATTTAAAAGGAAGTCCGTGAAAGCTGAGTGGCAGATAGATGCAGATTAGTAGTGCCTTGGATGTGAGGCCCCTCAGTACTATAAAAAGAGTGTGATTATGAATCTTATGTTGGAAATAGTCCATAAAAAGCTACTCTAATTTCTCTCTAAATGAGATATACTGTATGGATGTACTGTACATGGAGTTTGAAAATATTAGACAATTCCCAGTTAGCGTTTGCATCTGTATCAGAAGTTCTGCTGGTTAGCACTGGGTTAAAGCGATAGGTCACCCCAAAATTCATGGAATCACCCTCATATCATTTCCGACCTGTATTGCTTTCATTCATCTGACCCAGAGAAAAAGTGGATAATGAAAAATGCCTCAGTACAGCACTTCCATTGTATAGACAAAACCATTTGAAAAGTATTACAATATCATCTTTTGTGTTCCACTGAAAGTCAAACAGTGTCTGGAATGACATGAGGGTGAGTAGAAATTACAGAATTGTATTTTTGGGGGTGGGAGGGGGGGGGGGGGGTTGTTACTGTCTGTGAGAACAGATCCTCATCCTCCATTTATTCACTGCTGCCGGACTGAGGGCTCTGGGAGGGCAGCAAAACCCTGTACTGTTTACTTTCCCCCAGGCAGCAAGTTCCCTGCACTAACAGCTCCACTCCTCTTTGCTCTCAGCTGAATGATCCCCCCTCTTCCCCCAGCTTCTGTCACTCCCTTCTTTTCTCTTGTTCTTTCCCTCTCCTGCTTTTGGACAGTTACAGCCCTTCTGAACATGCATTATGGCTTTTAAGCTCAACCAATGCCTGTGCTGCTGGCAGACTTGTCGTCCAATTAAAGTCAAGCTAGATGACCAAGAGGCAGGGTCTAGAAGGCTAAAGGGAAAAGCAGAAAATGGCAAACCTGAACAAGAGAGGAGGGAGGGAGAGAGAAAGACAGAAAAAGCAACAGGGATTACAGCATCTCCAAGCTGGCCAAAGGTAGAACAAAGTGTATTAGCTAAGTGGGTGACCAATCAGCATTCTGCAAACTCTGCAATACACAGCAGAATTAGATATATCTATATAAGATATTCATATATACTACATAACTACATAAAACACTCATCATTGTTGGAAAAACATTTTTAAGTTATATCATTTTAAAATATACATTTTGAAATATTTCAATTTGCCATTTTTACCACGATTCTGTTAACATTTGAGAATGACCCCCCCCCCCCCCCCAAAACTAAAAGGTTTTAATTTTAATTAAAACACAGGTCTTTAAAACAAACATAATAATACAAATTATTATTAATTATTATCATAATTATTAAAACATGCATTACATATTTTTGTGTAGATGGTATGTAACATTTCAGTGCCTAATTTCTTAGGCAAATTCTTGCATTCAATTAAGTATAACAAATACTAATTGAGAAGTATGTACATATAGATTTATTTAACGTTTACACAGAAATGTAAGTATGAATATAGCCCATTAAGCAAAAACAGAGTGTAAAGTTCCTCTATTTATGGTTTAGTCTAGTGGTGTTGCTGAGGGTGGATAAGGTATGATGTTAAATTTAAATATTTGTTTCATTTTTGTTTGCTTCCTTTCTTATCAAATACTAAACAGTAGTGATGGGAAACCAAGGTTTTCTGAAGCTTTTGTGAAATTGTGCCAAAAAACGGATCATTACTTGAATCTTTCAATACAATGCACATTAGCATTATCTGGTTGTCAGACTTGTTTTCTCCAATCTCCACCATATCTGACAAATCACAGCGGAGCAGAGGATGGTTTGAAAAAGCATGTAACCAATCCGTGACAAGAGTATTTAATCTGATACAATATCATCTTAATTAACGTGTGCCAGGGAGACCACAACTCATGTCATGCTTGGTCAACGGATTCTCAAATATGTGGTCATAATTAATAATTGACTATAGCCCTTCAAAGTCTTTTTTGGCTCTGGTCCAGTGACAAGTGTTCATATGTTTGGTTCTGACTACAGTGCTAGAAATGAACTTCAAGGTTCTCTGATATCATTAGCTGGTAGTGGCAGTCTGGTTTCTGGTTCTGTGGCAACTTCATTGGGTACAAGTATGAATAGTGAGCCTGTACCCCAGCCAGCTCAGCTCGGTTCCCAAACTCTTGTGCAGACTAGTAGTGAGTCTGTGGTGTCTAGTAGCCAGCAACCAATGCAGACCAGCTTCTAGTCCAGTGCCCAACAGCCAATTATCAAACCCCAGAAAGGTAGACTTGTGCAAGGTGGTTCCAAGCTCTGGTACCTATGGTTATCTCAAGCCATTAGACAGTTTTCTGAACAACACTGATTAATTCCTCGACTAAACACTATAGTATTTATAATCACGGTCTATTAATTATCCGAAATAAAATGAAATATATGTTAAATTTAAACTTCCAGCTAAAATTCCAGTCAGCATAATCAAAGCTTTATTGGCATGTCGAGCATTTACAGTAGGCTATTATTTACAAAAGTATTCAGAACGTTAAGAGCTCAAATTGAATGGAAAAAAAATGAATATAAACATATAAAATATAACCAATAATAATAGGCTAATAATAATAATAAGAAGAAGAATATTAGTTAATGGACTTACAAGACTAGGATGGATTATTATTTATTTTTTCTTGTAGGCCTATTTTATATTATGCACTTAATGTAGCATTTATTCATGACTTCAAAACTTCAATTGATTTCTGACTATCGCACGTAATACAGTCCGGTAGTCAAAGCCTATGGTTAATATAATAAATAATAATGTAATAATTTTTATAATAATATAATAATTTCTTAATTCAAAATTAAATATTAATGAATCCATCTCTGATAATCCCAGGTTGCTATGGTCACGCAGGTTTGTTTATGCATTAAACACATGGCAACAATAAAGAAGTCGTGGCCACGAGAAATGGATTTCGCACTCCCTCAACATAGAATCTCGAGGTCACGACATAAGGATGTGGTTACCTCGACAAAATGGTCTCATGGCCATGACATATTATCACATTCCCACTAGTTATTATGTTGTGGCCACGATAAAACTAAGTGAACTGACCATGTCACCTCTCCGGTACCATAGAAATCTATTGATTATAGAGGAGGTGTATTCAAGTCATTGAAAAAAATATTGGTGATTTTCTACTGCATGGTTCGGCTCGGCTCAGTTTGTGTTTCCACTGCAGTTTGGTATGATTTAGAGTAGGCAGGATTGTATTTTGTTATAGTTAATGGCTCAAGCTAACGCTTCCGGTCTGGCAGTACATGAAGAAAGGAGACCAGAGGCTTTTTTTAAATGGATGTCAATGAAGGAGAGGCTTCTCTATGCTGAATAAATAGCTTTTTAGAGGAAACGGCTTACAGTATAATTTAATGAATCGACAGTCTATCTTTAACATGTTTTACACAAAGCAATACTTTTGGTTTGAACCATTTTTAGAGTTTCCCATGAAAAAAAAAAAAAACATTTTATAAGAGAAGTCACTGAGTTTTTGCTTCAGGTGCGGATTCAGCTTATGGCACTTCTCATTCATTCCTATGTTATCCATTCCATTAACTGCGACTGTGTGTCGCACAACTGACTGAAATTCAATGACATCAGGTTTGTAATGTGATTAGTTATAAATATACACATGATCCAAGTTCGCAGTTATGCTTTCTCCTGCTGGCAAATGTGTCTCCTTATTTCGTATTAGGTTTGCTAAGGTTTTTATTCTTTTATTTTATTTGCTGAACATGGAGGGTACTACTGTAATTTTAATTAGTTGTTTCTGTCCTTTAGTTTTTTCCATAAAGCAAAGTGTATTTAACAAGTGTTTAACAAGGGGGTGGGCACATTGTAGAGGATTTATTAAAACACATTAGGCAATACACGGAGTACAAAGTGAAATGATGGTAGTTCACTTAAGTTTTCCTACGTTCTTATCTTGCAAAATAACTGTTTACTGTTTCTCATAGCTGTTTAAAAACCAGGACAAATATCCCTCTGGTCCTAAGTAATCTGAAGACATCTTAACATGTTGTGTTCATTGCAATAAAGTTATCTTAACCAGGGCCTTTTGGTAGCTTTTGAAGCCTAGTTTGTACTCGAATGAAAAGACTTTCTAATATTAGACTGAAGCTTTTTAAATACTAAATACATTCATTTTGGCTTCAGTTTGATTGCATTTAAATGGAGCATAATATCAATCTTGTGATTAAAAAGTACAAATGAAATGGTGTAAACTCATCACACAGGATTTAAACAAAACTTCATTTCACAACACATTTTATGCTGCTGGCTTTCTTTATAACCTTGGGTTTAAGGTCCCTTGACTCTTGAGGCTGTCTCTGTGTTTCATTGAAGTCAATTGAGGTTTCTCTAGCGCAAGTGTGCGTGTGAACATTTAACTGCATTCCCCACCCCCCCACATTCAAAGTTTACACAAAAATGATCATTTTAAACCCCTCAAGTTAAAACTACTGCAAAAGAAGCTACGATCACGTTTACGGTCAGCCATGACACTTAAGTGCCATTTACATTGCTGCTGAGATGCAGGAAACAAACAAAATACTTCATTTACATTAATAAACATGACTAATACCACAGACTGAAACTGAGTATACAAGTTATTGAAAGAGGTTTCTACTGCGTTTGAAATGGCCCATAGGAGATGCCGTCTCTATGGTAACATCAGGTCTCCATTTAAAGTGCGCTGCTTAAAAACACAGTTACACAAGGCATATCATTTCAAATTGAAACAAAAACAATCCATATCCACACAACTTATGGCACCAGAACAATCATGTCAATACTAACCATAAGCTTGGCTTAATAAATCCGATGCACTTAGGGTCCAAGTTTTCAGCAATTCACAAAATGTCAAGCAAAATGCATCTGACAATAAAAGGACGTGATAATAATAATACAAGATGTGGAGAAGTTTACAAATCAAAAGCAACTGAATGTGAGGAACATGGTAGAAACGATGCACAAATATCCCTGTGGACCAGAATTTTCTTTGTTCCAGAAATATTCCAGACATGCTGTTGATAGCATGAATATAAAATAATAAATGATATAATTTCAGCTTGTCCCTCACTTTGTAAAATCAAACATAAATGCACTGGACCAGAAAATGTGAAATTTGTATTGTGTTGATGCACCTACATGACTTATTTATTAATTTAAATTAAATCGAATTTACATAAAACAACTGAATATATAAATTATGAGACTGCTTTATACTTTACCAAAAATTTCCAGACATATGAAATTGAGGGAAGCATTTGCTCCATTAATTTCCTTGAATTACTGAATTACTATCAATGCCTTTTTTTCAGTTTTTTTTACAAACCAAGGGATATTTTTTGTTGTTGTGGTATTTATTCAATAGCTTGTCAGATGATGTGAATAGAGATTATGTTTGATTTAATATTAACATACTATTGATTTAATACTGCTCTGTCATTTAAAGGTGCAATCCGTCATTTTCATATAGTTAATATTATTTAGTATGTCATGTGATCTAGCAAGAAGCAGCCCAACTCTATGTAAATAAGCTTTTTCTTAGGCTACTGTCGATTTTAATTGTAAACTGTTTTATGTGTCTCAGAATACTGAAAGCACCTTTAACCCTTCATGGACAACACTCTTTTTCTTTTTAAAGGGGAATGTAAACTAAAAACAATCCAGTACAATTCAAATATCAAATATTAGTGCTGACAAACTGAAAAATGATCTGAAGTTTTCCAGAGAAAATGACAGTCATTGCACTATTCTGTGTTTAGGTGCAGTACACAGCAATAACCTGCAGGGGTAGCAACAATACACAATCCATGAGCAGAGCCAGGAGCAAAGCAGAGGTGGGACATCCGGTCCTTGAACTGGCCAGGAAATAGTTGCCTCTCCAGATGGCTCAATGTTAGCAGAGATGAAAATGTTCTTCACGGCCATCAAGAAAAACAAGCCATGATGTAAAAATAATAATTATAAAAACAAAGCTAAGCTTAGAGGACTGTCAGAACAGTGGTGCCCTCTTCATAAGCGTCCTTAGTCTTTCCTTGATCGATCAAGACTATCGTATCGCAGAAGTTAAAAAAAGAATGAAACAGAAACTGAACTCTACCGAATAAAACTTACAGGCGCGTACATGTACGGATTCTGAAAGACAAAAGTGCAACTGATAAGGTTTGTTGTTTAATATTCATCGTTTGGAGGAGTTCTCCATGGTTTTGTCTGTAGGTATTGTATAGAAAGAGGATGGAACAGCTGCGGGCTAGTCCTCAATGCATATAACATCGCTAGGTTTGCCTGATTTCAGATCAGGGGTGGCCACATCTCGCAGAGCATCGCTGGACTTCTTCTCAAGGTGGCTGGTTGGCGCCGGAGGTCCATTTGAGGACACTAAAAAGAAACATTACAGAACAGCAGCATTATATTTCCATATATTATTTATACTATTTATTTACTTTCTCAAGTGGATAAGTCTTGTTCTCACACTGCTATCCGTAGACTAAACAAGCAAGACTGCTTGTGTTATTTTAGCATTATTTAGATACTGTATATATCCTATTACAGAATCTATTAATACTTTGAATTAGCTTATCTTTATTACCTTCAAATTTTGGTTGACCTTTTAGTGATTTTGTTATGTGCTTGTGAATTTTATTTCTATATAGCTTTTATTTTTATTTCAGTTTTAGTATTTCAATTTATTTCAATTATTCATTTTATTTTATTTATGCCACTAACCGCTGACATATGGCCCCAGGGGCATCTGGCTGTAGTTCACCATCGCAGTGCCCCCAGGTCCACGGAAACCTCCGGCGAAACTGCTATTAAACATCTGAGAACAGCCGAAAGAGCCCTGAGGGAAAGGCTGAGAGGAGATGAAACAAAACATTCTTACACGAAGGTTCATCCACATGAGGCTCATCTATTATTCATCTCATATGGACTACACATATGGCAAAAGACATGTCATGATGACCTGCTGAGGTGGCGGTTCGTTGCCCCGGGTGGTGAGCCTGCTGAGGATGCCCCGCTCTGACATCTGGAGCCGGGCAGAGACAGGTGGGACCCTCGAAAGCATGGAGGGCAACCGCGTCACATCAGCCTTCATATCGCTTAACAGCTCCTCCAGCTGATTCAACACTAGAAAAACACCAGTGACCATAAAATCAGATAGTTTAAACATGCCAAATTAAATGTTTGGGTTCAGTAAGTTTTGTTTTTGAAAGAAATTAATACTTTTGATCATTTTAATGTATCCTTGCTGAATAAAAGTAACAAAATGACATTTATGTTACTGTTTTCAACATTTAAAATAATAAGAAATGTTTCTTCAGCAGCAAACCAGCATATAAGAATGATTTCTGAAGGATCTTTTAAGAGTAATGGCTGCAGAAAATTAAGTTTTGCCATCACAGAAATAAATAACATTTTAAAATAGAAAACAGATATAGAAAAGTTATTTTATTCTGTAATATTATGTAATATTATTGTTTTGTAATTTAGTTCAAATAAATGCAGCCTTGGTAAGCATAAGACAGTTGTCTCAGAAACATTAACAAATCTTACCAACCCCAGACTTGTGAACAGTAATAGACTTACATTTGGTTTATAAAGCTACTGTGGTTAACAGCAAGAAACATGGGGCAGTTCCAAGCATCAGGGTGTTTGTTATGTTTTTAGAAAATCACCTTTGTGCAGCACAGCATTGGCTGGCTTGTTACCAGCAAGTGACTCTTTGGAGAGGTGCTGGTGGGACTCAGCCAGGCACTCCACCTCTGCGAAACGTGTGTTGAGGGCCATGGCGGGGTGACTGGGATCCTGAGTCATATTCAGGTATGCAGCGCGCCGTAGCTGCTCTTCAATTACCAAAGCCTGTTCCAGGAGCTAAAATGTGAATGAAGAATGTGTGAATATAAAAGATCACTTTAATTAATTAAAATAAAACATATAATAATTTGTACCTTAAAACGCCTGGCGAGAAATTTATTCTTCATTTCTAAGTAGTTCCCTTTGTGCATTTCAGTCTTGAAAGGCTCATTGAGGATGGCGTACCGTGGGTCATTCTGAATGTCCTGCCACCGGGCATAGCCATGTCTGTGAGTAGCTGGTTAAGGTTTCCCTTCATATACTGAAAAGGTTTTACTAGGTTTGGGTATCGTTCGAGTTGTATCAAGTCCAATTCTGATTCTGATTCCACTTATCGATTCCCAGTTTTAATTCCAATGTGGTTTAAAAAAAAATTAACACTGAACAATGAACAAAAAAAGTAAAACATTTAAATATCAAACAGTTTATTATGTGTCTCTGTTTTCAAAACATTTAGTTGCAGCTGAATAACATGAACTAAAATTAAGAGCTGTTTGTGTGCAAAATAAAGGTGCACGATTCTGGATAAATTGAGATGCACGGGAAATGCCGGCGATGCGGTTTCTCGTTCCCTATTCAGGGAACCAAATGAGTCTTTCCCTTTCATAAGTTCACTCTATGCTGCAAAGCCATCGCTATGGGAATGATATTCCATAAGGCCTCCACATACCTGAAGATAGCTGGAAGACAAAATGCCCTCAAGCTGATAAAACCCAGGAGCCAGGAGTCATCCTCACGTCAAGTCTGTAAAACTTGATAAAAGTGTCTGAAGAGTACCATCCTGCTGCAGCACAAATATCCTCCAATGAAGAGCCTTTAAAAAAAGCCTGAGAAGAATCCATTCGTCTAGTGCACAACTAAGAGGCAAAGTCAAGCCGTGAAGCAATTTGTGCAGGGCAGAAAGGCCTAAGCCGTCTCGAACCTTGCATGAAATGGGAAACCAGGGGTGATGACCATGAGTCAGCAGGTCCTCGAGCATGAGTCCACAGATTGTGCCTGAGGGGGAACTTCTCAAGGGGTGTCAGCTAGTAGATTAAACAGGTCTGAGAACCACATCTGAGTGGACCAGAATGGGGCCACCATCAACGGATATTCCACTTCATCCGCCCGTACTTTGAGCAGGACCACTGAGAGCAAACAAATTGGTGGGAATGCATAAAACTCTGGTCCTAGCCCACTCCTGAGCCAGAGTGTTAACTCCCAATGGTAACGGAGAAGACAGGGAGAACCATAGTGGGCAATGCATAGTCGTGCTTGAAGCAAACATGTCCACTTCTGCTCAGCAGCATCTCTACCATTTGTGGCACACCACCTGAGGATGTAATCTCCATTCTCCAGGCTCCAAGACCTGCCTCAAAAGTAGGGCCGCACTCCCAGGATCAGATAACCTGGGACAGGAACCGTTGTGACTGACAGAAACATGGTCTGTTGCCCAAAGAAGAACATGTCTCACCAACCTGCACAGGGGGTCAAGAACAGGTACAAGACCACAGAGCACAAAAACCCCTACGTGTCATAACTATATCGAATGGGTGGCAGTGAGGTGAAATGTTATTTATTTTTATCCACCACTGGAATGGCCTCATGTGGAGCAGGCCCAACTGAACCACAGGGGACGTGCTGCTGTCATGAGGTCATCAGTTTGCAGCATAAACCCACGTCGACTAGAAGCCCTGAACTGACTCAGACAGGTCTGTAATGACTGAACACATGCAGGAGACAGTTTTGCCCGCATTGTGCAAGAATCCAAATCCATGCCCAGAAAAGTTACTTGCTAATGTGGCAGCATCACACTCTTCTGTAGGTTTACATGAAATCCTAGTCTCCTCAAAAGACAGAGAACCAAGGCTCGATGAGCGATCACCTAATACTGTGACTGAGCTAATATCAGCCAATCGTCCAGGTAATTCAAAATTCAACGGGGCCAGAGCTGCATCCATACACTTTGTGAACATTCAGGAGCCAGTGCCAGTCCTTAGGAAGAACATTGTATTTTTAACCTTTGACATTGAACTTGAGGAACTTCCTTTGTCTCTTGATGATCTGGATGTTGAAGTACACATCCTTTAGATTGATAGTCACAAACCAATCTCCGGTTCGGGTATGAGACAAAATGGATTTTAACATCGGCATGTTGAATTTGCTCACTCTGAGAGCAAGATGTATGCGGTGTAAATACAAAATTGGATGTAAACCACCATTCTTCTTGGACACAACAAAATAATGGCTTTGAAAGCCTAAGTGGGGGATTGACAAAATCTCTTGACTCAAAGCCAGTACTTTCCAAGGATGCACCGTCATGGGAAGAATCTAGCTGAAAGGGGGCAATCCCTTTCCAAACTGGATAGAGTAACAGCTCTGAAAAGTAGCAAAGAACATGACAAAAACTCTTTCCTATGGGCAACAGATAATCCGCTTCTTGAATGAAAATAAATCTGATGAAATGAGCATAGAAGATGTATATCTGTAAATAAAATGGCATGATGGTATAAGGGTGTGATGGTATAAGGGCTTCAAAGAATAAATGTTTCCACAAAATGGTAGGCAGAATATTTGTAACATTTAATTATTGATTATCATTATTTAATTTTAATTACAGAATATTTAATATTGATGTTAAGAAAAGTTTTTGATCATCAAAATATTACAATGATATCTGAAGGATCATGTGACAATAAAAAAATGGAATAAAGGCTACAGACAATTTAGTTTTGTCATTACCGGAACAAATTACATTTTAAAATATATGAACAGAAAACGGTTCTTTCACATTGTAATAATATTTCGTAATATTACCTTTTTTACCAAATAAATGCAGCCTTGGAGCATAAAAGACTTATTTTAAAAATATCCCCAAAAATCTTACCTACCTCATACTTTTGAACAGTAGCCAAACTTGTATGAATGAAATGAAATAATTCAGTCCTAAATCCCAATTCCATTTTTTCAAACTTGCACATCACACTCATTTATGTTCACAACTACATGAAGGTCTGAAAGAAAAAAAAAATCAAAAGGAAAGAAAAGAAAGAACAAAACCAACAGAAAAATGTAAACGTTAAGAGATATTATTAAAGGAATAATAAAACAGCTCAAATGTGGCATGGAAAGAACAGGAGGATACGTTACAATGCCAGCCAGCAGCCAGTAGTCATGGCGACGGTGCCAGATGTCGTACATTTTGCCAGATGATACAGCTGCACGTTCCTCATTTTGCCACAGCGTGTGTAATTCTGAACAAACATAAACACTCTGTAACTCTGCTATCATTCACACAGAATTGTGAGTCTGCTGTCGTTGATACAGTATGTTTCCATGCGTTGATGCCCATTGAAGCGAGACAGCAAATCAGAACGATGTCAATAAGACTACAGCTCACCTGTGAATCCACCATCTGCGATGTTAAACATGAACCGAGTCTTGATGCTGTTCTTGTCATCTCTGTGGCTCTCGTCCGTGTCGTCCCTCGCGTCTTTCTCTCCATTCAGTTGGTTCTCAGGGGGGTCTTCAGATTTAAAATCATCAGGAATGGCTGCAGTAAATACATAGTTTGACAAAGGCGGACAATAAGGGTGTTCAATTCATTTTTTTAAGCCTTATGGATCAAATCTTTGTGTTATGAGAATTACTAAACTGACCGAAATCTCATTCCAATTTGTACACAAATGTTAGTGTTGACTGCATGTGTTTCATCTAAAGATTTCATCTAAAGATCATATAAATATATATATATATATATATATTAATTTCAATCATGGGGAAAACAACGAACCAATTTATTTAATTTTATAATTTTGTTTTATTATTTAACACATCTATTTTCTGAATACTGTCTATTAAATTTGAATGTCTGTTTAATTTTTAATGGCAAAAAAATATAAAAATCACACAAATCCTTTATATTTAAACATTCTTTGGTAACAGGGTTTCATAAAAATGAAACATAAAACATATATAAAAAAAAAAAACATTTTCAGGTAAAGCACCTCATTTCACTGACCATTTGTTAAAAAAGATAAATAAAATCGATCTGGAATCTCGCCCACCCCTTTTATGCTGTTTTTGGAAGTATTATAAACAAATACCACAAAATACTGACCTGGCTTTTGCTCCTTATCATCTATTTTTGCTGGGCTGGCTTTATTTTCCCCTCTTTCTGGAGAAGTTTCTTTCCCTTTACGACAGTCTTGAATAAACAAAATATTTTAATATTTTGTATATTGAGAGAAATATTTTACAGAATCAGTATATGCATAGTGAAGATCCCTCACCTAATGGTGTCTGATTGGATGTCTGCTCACTAGGTTTTGTGGGCGGCTGTGCTTGATTGGACGATGGCTCTGAATGGACAGACGGGGTATCATTCTTCTTACTCTCTTCCATTCCTTTTCTTTCAGGACTTTTTGGTTCTTCTCCATCATTAGTTTTCTCTGGGGCAGGGAAGGGTTCTTGAATAACTGGCTGCTGTGAGAAGAGAGAGATTTTAATAAGGAAAACAGAAATAAAAAACAAGGGAGATATTTCTGGATGACTTCAGCCTGACCTCAGGGTCCATCGATTTGGTGCTCTCTGGTTCTATAATCTCCTTGTCTTCTTGAGAACAAGACACTGACTCTGTCTTTTCTGTAAAAAAAATGTTACAGTCCAGTTATCCACAAACAAACAGGGTTTCATTGTGTAGTACACACACACAAACATACACACACCTAAAGGAACAGGTGTGCTGGGTTGAGTCGGAACTGGACTGGCAGGAACAGGTGTGTTGGGGTCCGACGACACACTTTCAGTAAGTTTCTTCAGCTCCAATCCTACAGGAATCAGATCTGGTGTACTAAACTTCCCATTCACATGCTCAAATTCCTGAACCTAGAAACACAACATCAAAGAGGAAATTTCAGTATAGAGTTTTTGTTTATAAATGTATGAAATATGTATTATATATTTATTTGATGTGTTATTTTATGTTGCTAGAAATTTTCAAAGTAAAAAAATCTGGGTTTAAAAACACATTTAAGTAAACAGTGGTGTAGAATGTTGAAGGGGTCATATGACGTTGCTAAAAAATAACATTATTTTGTGTATTTTGTGAAATGACGTGTTATGCTGTTTAAAAAAAAAATAATAATAATTTACACATACGGTGTACAGTTTTGTTTCTCCTCTATGCCCCGCCATTCTGAAAAGCCATTGGTCTGAAAACCGAGTTGTGCTTTGATTGGCCAGCTATCCAGTGCATTGTGATTGGCTGAATACCTTAAGTGTGTGATGGAAATTGTACACCCCTTAACAAACTGTGAAGCCATTTCCCGGTGCGACGAGATTAACCAATAAAACATTACATATGAGACATTTGTTGCATCCAGTGGGGACATATTAAAGCCGCAGTCGGTAACTTTTGACGCTCTAACGGTTAATAAACAGAACTGCTTGCATGTTGCGGAAGGACATCGTAGCCGGAATTACTTCTCTCTGTTTATGTCTATGAAGAATCACAAAGGTACTGGGTTACTCCGCCGCGGTTTTCCCGAAGCAATCTAAAATAGTCCGAATATAAATACTTATTATAGGTGTACCCTAGTGATTCAGGACAAGCTAAAAACATGGTTTGGAAAATGGATTCATGGTGTACTCGCTTATTATATACATTTTGTATACTTTGAACACACAAAAAAAGTTAAGGACCGCAGCTCTGATTGGTTGTTTATTACCGGGAGCGGTGTATTTCTGCAAATGATAATAGGACCACTGGGAGGAGCCAGAGGAGCTTGATTTTTTCACAGATTATCTGTCTCATATTCTACTGTCAGGACATGATGACAGGTTTTACAAATATGTAAAAAATAAATTTTTACCAAACTTACCAACTGCAGCTTTAACAGATTATGACTTATACTGTCTTTTTACGCGTTGCATTGCATCTCACCGAATAAACATAAAACAATGTCTGGATTTGTGATTGGAGAAACTATAAACAACAAGCGCTACTGCTCAAAACTCTTGTTGGAATCATCATTGGCAAATTCTTTAAATATGAAAACGTACTTACAGGCTGTGAGTCAGCATTATTTGTCAGAACACCAGCAATTTAGGCTACTCTCCCAGCAAACAGTCCTTGTCCTTCATAAAATGCATTGCCCACATCTGAATATTCGGTTTCAACTGTTCTGGAACAGTGTTGTAAATACAACTTAACCACTGATTTCTAGTTGTGTCTTCTTTTGGGAGGCCAAACAAAGTAGGTTTGCTTTCACAATGAAACACAGCGTCTCCACAACATGGTGAGGGCGGCAACAACAATACTACAGCGAGAATGAAAGTTACGCCTTCTTTATTTTGTGTGACAATTTGGGAATTGTTATGCAAATCTTCCCACACGGTGATGTAGACATGTGGGGGTGTGTTTAAACAAGGCATTTTAGGAGGGCGTGGACAAGTCTTAACTTTTATAAAGAATACCTCTTTGGGTTTGAGACTTTAGTCTTTGCAACTTTAGGGACAGTATCTATTCACAAACAGCTTGTAACACTCCAAAGAGAAAGGCAAACTTGAAATCGCATCATATGTCTATTATATTATGTATATTATGAAAATAATTTAAATAATTCACAAATTAAAAAAATCAACATTAGTTAGATCTTTATGTCTATCAAATTAAAAACTTGTTCACATAAAATGTTAGTAATTCACCACCTTCTTGCGGACCAGAGACATTACACCAATCCGGGTGAGAACATGTTGGCGGGACAGGCCTTCCCTCGGGACCCCATCTGCAAATGTTTCTGCTCCATCTGCCCCTGGCTCACACAGGTGCCTCATGAACAGAGACACATAAGCCCTGAAAAAAAAAAAACACAGAACCAAAGACCAATGAATGAAAATGTAAAAAAAAAAAAAAAAAATCAATAAATATATATATGTGTATGTGTATATGTGTGTGTATGTGTGTGAGAGACACATGCACATACCTGAACTCCTTCTCACTTTTCCCTCTCAGGTCACGGACCAGCCAGTTAGAGTTGAAGGCATCTTGTGGGGGCATACCCCAGCGCATAATCGCATTCAGGAAGGCTTTCCGCTGCCGGGCGTTAAATCCCAAAACCTGAAATCCCCAAGGAATACAGCCAAACCTTCACCTGAAGAAAGGAATCATGCACAAACTCTTTCTTATCATAACATTCTAAAAAGATTTACCTCTATATTGCCACTAACTCTAGCCAGCAACGGCGGCAATGGTTTATCCCGATCGCTCTTCAACTGTCTTCGAGATTGTCTGCGTCCTCCTGAAGGAAGAGGAACTCATTTAGGTTTGTACCAAGTATGATGAAACAAAAGTCAATACGATTTTTTTTTATGTTTTTGAAAGAAGTCTCGTATTCTCATCAAAGCTACACGGATTTCATAAAAATGTTAAATAAATTTTAAAAAGTCTATTTTAGTATATACATTTTTTTAATTTATTCATATTTATTCATGTTCCTTTATAATATATGTAAAGAAAGACACCTACCTTCAGGGCGTTCTTCAAAATCTTCATCCTCGTCCTCGGACCCAACAGAGTACTCAGACTGATTATCTGAAAGATCGTCGTGCCACTCTGAGAACAGGATTGAGAGGGAATGCTTGTAAACTCAGATACACTCATCTACACAGTTTTATGCTGAGTTATAGCACTGTCAGCATCTGTGTTTGGGTACCTTGGTCCTCCTGAGAGGCGTCATTATAGTTGACCTGTTTGCGGATTCGTTTCCCTTTGCCCAGGTTCCGGGCCAGATCCTCCTGCTGCTGCTCGTAATGGTGCCTCAAGAGCTTCTCCCAGTAGTCTGGATCAACATTCTCTTCCTGCTTAATAATCTCCCTCTGGACCTCCTCCTGCAGGCACACACACACACACACACAAATAAAGATCATTTATCACAGGCCTATCGACTTAAATTAATCTTATTATATTTATTGTTTACTAATAATCCTAAACATTTGGTATTTGTATATGAGATAATTATAATTATATATTTTTTGTAATTATTTAGTCCCATTTTGAAGCTGGATGAAGCTTTTCCTTTATAATGCAGGTTTTTGTTTCAACACAGAAAAGGACTGAGGTGGTACCATGGTACAGTAATATATTATCAAGATAATAATTTGATTAGTACCATTATCCTGAATCATTACCATATTCTTATAACACAGTACTTCAAAGCATAATACGGTATTATCGTGATTCATAGAGGGGGCCTTTATACTTTGAACATTGTAGCAAATCCACACTAAAAAAATCACACATTTTAATCTTTAGGACTTATTGTCTGTTATTTTGCTATTGCAGAAACATGGGTTGCTATAATAACGATGTCGGTATCTGCATCATCCCAGGAGATTTGTTCATACTGAGAGCATCTGTCAGAGTGAAATTGTGATGGGAAACTGAAAATTTGCTTTTGCCCATGTCTATCATTATGACATCTCCCTGCAGGAGCATGAGAGACAAAAATGACTTTCTACACATTCATGTCCAAAACTGCTGACACTCTCTCATCATTCACTGCATAGTGAATGTCACAAAAAAAGAAAACGAGAATGAAAATGAGCGCATTCAAACACAGCTCCAAATATGGTACATGGTATTTCAAATATAAACCTTCTGTAACATTAGACATGTCTTTATTGGCAATTTAATGCAACCTTTCTAAGTAAAGGTATTAAAGTCTTAAATAAAAATCATACTGACCCCAACATTTTGAATGGTAGTGTATTCATCAGGTCAGAATTTTAATGAAAACTTTTTATGTAATGTCAAATGTCAAAATGTAAACAAAGCCACATTGATGCTATCCCTCCAGACACTAATAAATCCAAAAACAAACAACAATCCAAGAAGCTTTTGTGAAAGAGGCCTCAACTTGCAAAAAAAACGCCCTCCTGAGCATAGAAGAGTAAAAGAAATAAAGCATTTTTAAGAAAGTCATTTTCAAGGGATTGACCAGCATTCATCTTTCATCCCTTGTTTAATAGAAAGAGTCATGGGAAACAAACAGCAAAGCATCTGTATCTCACCTCTCCATCCTCCTCTCTCACCACATACTGCGCCACCTTAAATGAGCTCAGGTACTCGTTCATGTTCTGGATCTCTGTGTCTTCGGTGGCATCCCGGCTACGGTCCAGCAGTTTAGAAATGGCGTTATCATCGTAGTGGATCACACTACCCTCCTCTCCTTCTTTATTATCTCCTGCAGAAAAGATTTAGGACATTAACTGGCGGAATTCACAAACAAAGTGCCGTAATGTTTATCGTAAACCATTCCAGGTCACCCATTGTCCTGGCGGCTTCCACATCATCTTTAAACAGCTCCTCGGTGCCAAACTTGAGGATGTCGTCGAGTTCCTGTTTGGACATGGAGCCCGTCTTAGAGCCCAAGCCAGGGCGCACCACCAGGTGGGTCAGCATCATCTTTCGCTTGGCCACCTGGGTAATACGCTCCTCTACAGATGCCCGAGTTACAAAGCGATAGATCATCACCTTTTTATTTTGCCCGATACGATGTGCCCTGCTGAATGCCTGCAAGGACAAAGAGAAAAGATAGATGGAGAGAAAAAGAAAGAAGAACACAGCAAGAAAAATAAAAGCAATAATTAAATAATAAAGTCTATAATTTAATGTATCATATAAATGAACCACTTTTAATTATTTGCCACCGTTAAAAGTATCTTCCCCAGCAAACTTTCAGTTTGCATTACCTGAATATCATTGTGTGGGTTCCAGTCAGAGTCATATATGATCACAGTGTCTGCGGTTGCCAGATTGATACCCAATCCTCCAGCACGTGTGGACAGCAGAAAACAGAACTGCTGAGCTCCGGGTGCTGCAAACAGGGTAACAGACAGTCATTATGATTGCCTTAGTACCCTCTATCCCCACACACACACAGACATCACTACAGTTACACTGCTGGCATCCTCACCGTTAAAGCGATCAATGGCCTCCTGTCGCAGCCCCCCTGTGATGCCCCCATCAATACGCTCATATTTATATCCTTCAAACTCCAGGAAGTCCTCTAGCAGGTCTAGCATCTTTGTCATCTAAAAGAGAGGAATCAACAGTGCAGGATGAGACACAAACCGGAAGATAACAGTGGTATCCAACAAAGAGACAAATGGCAGTGTTAAGCAAAATGTTAAACAAACTCAGCTTGCAGATACAACAACAAGAGGCGACAGAAACTCGGCCCTCCTCTTTAATCAAGCCTAAAGGACTTAAGAAACGTACTACATGGCATAACATTAATATGCATGTTTATTTTTAAGCACTTGAGAAATAAAAGGGTGGCAAAATTAATTCTTATCAAGAGATCCTCCCTTTACCTGTACCATTCATCAAATTAATGGATGCAGTGATTCCACAGGCAATTTCAAATGGGAGGGAAAAGAGTCTAAACAACAAAGCAGAGATAAATATAGGCCCCGCCTTTTCATTTGTCAACTCCATTTAAAAGATGAATGAGCTCTGCTTTTATTTTCTATTCACAGTTTACCATCTAATTAATCTTCCACTGAAATAAAGGCAAGGCCGCCAGGTATTTAAGGGCTTTTTTTGTTATTCGCAGGATATTCTAAGCTCTAAAAGAGGGAATAAGTACCACACACTATACCTGAGAGAAGATGAGAACCCTGTGCCCTTCATCTTTCAGTTTTTTGAGCATCTTCTGAAGCAGGGTGAGTTTTCCTGAGGATTTCACCAGGAGGTTGCCATCATAAGAACCATTGGGTAAGACCGGAGCTTCCTGTATACATAAAAATGAAAACATACAAAGACTTGACAAATGTTAATAAAATATTATTATATAAAAGTTGTTATATAGACTATATTATGAACTATTCAAACGTTTGTTGAGTGGGATTTTTAAATGATTTTGAAAGTAGTCTGACATTCACCAAATCTTTTGAGTGATGTTCTTTTTTTTATGAGTGTTTTGTTACAAGACACATCTGTAGCAACCATTAAAACAGCTCAGAAAACAAGAACATTGCTCGGCACCAAAATGCTAGGGTTTTCTGGGCGGTTGGCGTGGCATTGCATAGCTATTGCTGTGGTCTATGTACAGTAGCTTATAGCTCAATAGAATATGATTATTTGAGTGTTTTGGGTTAAAATCAAAAGACCCCAGTGTCTATGATATTCTGGTTCCTAGATATGGCTAAAGTCCCTCCAGTGTAAGCATGGGATTGTTTCATAATCCACCGAGTGAAGTCTATTCATGCAGGAAAGCACATCTCATTAAGCCACTTCATTTGAGGTATCATTCACATCCATAGCACATTCACATCCATAATTTTGAAAAACCCTTAACTCCAAGTATACGCAATAGTAAAAGTGGTGCTTGCCTTAGCAAGCATCATTAATAGGCAGCAGGCAATGTTTCTAAGAGTGAACAGCTTCAGTATCACAGAACTTTTTGTCCTTGAATATGAGAATGTAAGATAAGGCCGATGTAATGCATCAAATTCGCAGACATAAGAAACAATACACTCTTGAACAAAAGTTTTTAAATAGCTCTTATAAAACAGAAAATGTATTGCCATTGCACTTGCTAACAATAAACCACTGCAGTGATATAAAGTGGGGGCCTCCATATGTTCCCCTCCCCTCCCCTCCTCACCACTGCAGCAACTGGAAACAGGTAGGGATGGTTGCAACATTTCTTCAAGTCCATCATGATGTTAAGAAGAGACACCTGGTTCCCTCCTCCCTTGGAATTCAATGCCTCAAAGTTACGTGTTAAAATGAACTTGTAGTATTTTCTGTGAGAGAGAAAAAAATTATCTTATGACATTGTGTGATAATAAATTCAATTGTAGCATTATAGGAACAGAGAAACTAAGACTGACTTCTGCATCGGGCTGAGCTCGACCCGCACTATGAGCTCGGTTTTTGCTGGCATGTTCTTAAACACATCTGCCTTCAGTCTCCTGAGCATGTGTGGCCCAAGCAGGTCGTGTAGTTTCTTAATCTGGTCCTCTTTCGAGATGTCCGCAAACTCCTCCAGAAAGCCCTCCAGGTTACTGCGCACAACAGCATTTTCATTTGGAAATAAGGGAAGATAGAATTCACTTCCATCAAGTCATATGAAAAACATGTTTCAATCGAAACCCTGTGATCGCTCTGCGGGGGATCATTATTCTACGAGCGGATCCACAAGTATGAATCACCAGGTCTGCAATCTTACTTGAAGCGCTCCGGGGTGAGAAAGTTGAGCAGGTGAAAAAGCTCTTCGAGATTGTTCTGCAGAGGGGTTCCAGTCAGGAGCAGCTTATAGTAGATTCTGTAGCCATTCAGAATTCTGAAAAACTGAGCGTTCAGTTATAGATTAGAATCTGTTACGTCTGAAACGCTGAGAAATCTGTGATTCGAAATTTGATTGTAAACCTGAAAGTATTTCTTTCACTAGAATCTTAAAATGTTTCACTGAAATTTTCCTCGAATGTGTATTTTTAGTTGTTCTTGCATTATTACTTTGAACAGGGTACAACAAAGAAAACATAGAAAGTAAAAGAATAATATTATTAAACATTTCTGTACTATTGGGAAAAACTGGCATTCAATTACCGTATTTTTCGGACTATAAGTCGCACCTGAGTATAAGTCGCATCAGTCCAAAAATACGTCATGATGAGGAAAGAAACATATATAAGTCACACTGGACTATAAGTCGCATTTATTTAGAACCAAGAACCAAGAGAAAACATTACCGTTTACATCCGCGAGAGTGCGCTGAACATTTTTGGCAGCATAGAGCGCCCTCTCGCGGTTGTAGATGGTAATGTTTTCTCTTGGTTCATATCTCTCGATTAATTTCTCTCGGTTCATGTCAAATTAATTTTGATAAATAACTCGCACCTGACTATAAGTCGCAGGACCAGACAAACTATGAAAAAAAGTGCGACTTATAGTCCGGAAAATACGGTGTATATTAAACATTGCTATTAAATCATATAAATTACAGTTGGCTTTTTACGATTTTTATTGCACACTTCATTATTGTTATGAATATGATGATGTCATACATCTTTCTTTGAATTCTATACCTTTGACTGGTTATTCTTCAGTCGGTGGGCTTCATCCACAACCAAACAGGCCCAGGTAATGGAGCCAAGTATTGCTTGATCAATGGTGATCAGTTCATATGACGTCAACAGGACATGAAACTTTATCGGTGTGTCCTTCTGTAATGAAAAACTCTGATCAAAAACAATGCACCTCTAAATGAAACCAGAAGCTTTCAGAACTAGGATGCTTTTTAAAATTGTTTGGATGTTGAAATATGTAATCAGGTACCAGTGAGAGGATGATGTGAATCAGCCTTGGTTTGGTGCAAAATATTGTTTTGGATGGGACAGGGAATAAGGCATCAAAATGTTGAGGCTAGTCCACCGCACTCTCTTACCTTCATACGGAAAACCTTGCGACCAAATTTGACGGTGCTGTCCTCAAAGGTAAATTCATTCTCGCGTATGACAGCCCTGCTGTCTTTGTCCCCTGTGTAAGTCACAACATAGAAATCCGGAGCCCACATCTCAAACTCTCTCTCCCAGTTGATGATGGTGGAGAGTGGCGCACTGACCAGAAACGGCCCTTTGGAGTGACCCTGAAACAAGCAACTCAGTTATACTCAGCATACTCTGTTCCCTTCCTCTCTCAAATGCATCTGAAAAAGTTCAATTGGTGCCCAGACCTCTTTGTAGAGTGAGTACAGGAACACTATAGTCTGCACAGTCTTGCCAAGCCCCATTTCATCAGCCAAGATTGTGTCGGTTCCTTGGGCCCAAGAGAATCGCAACCAGTTCAGGCCTTCCAGCTGGTATGGGTGCAAAGTTCCCCCTGTATCATCAATGTACCATGGCTGCTGTTCAAACTTGATGGTGGGCTGTGACCAATGACACATAAATAGGAGAGAATGAAACTGAGATTCAGTCAACGCAAATAACTGAAAAAGTGTAAATTCATAAAGCAAGATAATAAATTAATGAAGCAAAACAATAAATACACTCACATCCACAACAGGAGTGTCTGGTGGAGGTTCTCTTCTCTTTATTTCCTCTTTAAGTCTCTTTCCCTTTCTGAACAGCAGGGGGTGATGGCTTTCACCGAGCATCTGATTCCTGGTTAAATCAGAGTCAGTGAGTCTATGGCACTTTTCACACACTTTGTGTGATAAATTTCTTTTACTTTCATCATTTATTCATTATAGGCAGAAATATTTTTTTTCCATTCCAATTTGAGAACTAAAGTTTCGTTTAAAACAACACATAACTGTCTTAAATTGTCACATATATCATCTTTCAACAATAGTGCATGAAAACAAGTCAAAAAATTAATTCATTGTAGTTTTATGCATTTTTAATTAGTTTTTAATATTAATATTTTAATATATGTATTTCATATTTTTTTATAACCAACATTTAGTACCAAAATACCAAAAAAAAGCTAATAACTAGAAAGACAGCTAATTTAGATTAATTTATGAACTAAGTTACCCATTCTGGATTAGTTTTTATTTTATTTTAGAAATGCTCTATTTAATTTAGATGCTTGTTTGTTGTCTATTGCTAAAAATGAAGTGCAAGACTGCAGAAATCGCAGGCCTTACATGAAATGTTTAATAAAAAACTATAAAAATAAACCTTTAGCTTGAATTTCTGAGGATGATGATCAACATCTTTCCTGACAGTTTAAAGAAAATCATTTATTAAGAGCTTCAGGCCTTACAGTATTTAACACCCTCTTCATGGAAAGCTCTGTACGCGTGTTTGCGCCCAGTTAAATCCACATGAAATTTAAATGACATAACTTACCTGTGGTCCCAGTAGGCTTGTTTAAAGCTGTCATAATATGGGACGTCGAAGTCATCGGTCTCCCAGGTGCACTGATCATATGGCAAATCTCTCCACTTAATCAGGTAGTGCACATCTCCATCCTTATCAAAACTTCAACATACACAACTGTCTTAAGGCATATAATTATACAATAATTTCCTGCATGAAAAGCATAATTTCTGAAGTACAGCATAAGCAGTAACTGTGGCCCATGTACCTGTGGTTGAGGATCCGATGAATGATCATCCACTCCGGTTTTATGCCGTAACGGTAAAATCGTTCCTCCATCGCTGCATACTGAGGGTCTTTGCTCCTCCTCTTCTCATTGTTAAGCTCCTCCTCCCCAGAGCCGTAGTCGTATGGTGGCGGTTCATCCATGTCGTTCTTACGCTGGTAGTTACGGTACATTACCGTGTGATATAGCTCCAACTGCATCAAGGGAAAGAACCGAAGCTTAAGCAGAGATGCAGGAACAAGCCAAAAGAGCATGCATGATTTAAGTCATGTCTCTGCTGAGGAAATGTGGGAGTCCCACCTGTAGTTCGCTGACCCAGGAGCAGTGCCAGTAGGACAGCCCAGCCCATTTCACAAACAGCTGCCTCTCTGGACGACCCTTTAGTGGCATTTTAGCCAAACCGTCCACCTTCTCTCCATCTTGCCCAAGAGGAACCTCGGGTGGTAGAGGAGGATCGCCCCACACCCAGTGCAGAATCTTCTGGACTTTCCCTTTTAGTGGTGGACACTAGGGGAAATATGGATGATAGATGATGAACAGTGCTCAACAGTGCACAATGTTCAAAACAATATGCCTTTACTTGTGCTTTTACAGTTTGATTTGAGACTTATAATACTTTTCTTTTTAAAATGTCATGAAAATGTTTAGTTCAACTATAATTGTCCTTGTTTTTGTGAAGCTGTACTAACAGACCTTAATAAAACCATCGTGCTCAGTAAGATGTTTTATATGTGTGTGTGTGTGTGTTTGAGGGAGAAATTAATATCTTTATACAAAAATGATATGCATTAAATTGATCAAAATTGTATATTCATCAAAGAAAACAATTCAATTCATCAAAGAATCCTGATAAAAATTATCGTGCATGATGAATTATCATGAAACACATTCAGCAGCACAATTGTTTTCAGTATTGATAATAATAAAATTAAATCTTAAGCACTAAAACAGCATATTAGAATGATTTCTAAAGAATCATGTGACACTGAAGACTGGACTAATGATGCTGAAAATTCAGCTTCGCCATCCCAGGAATAAATTACACTTAAAAATATATTCAAATAAAAAACGGTTATTTTAAATTGTAATAATATTTCACAATATTACTTTTTAAGGGTCTCTTGAGAATGATTTTAACTGAACGGATCTCACCATGCATCGCGGACACAGCCATTCTCCGTTGGGAATTTCAGGAAGCGGTGGGTTGAGACAGTGGATGTGGTAGGAGGAAGGGCAGGTGTCACAGCACAGCAGCTCTCCTCCATCCTTACACACTCTGCAGAACTCCATGTGGTCATCTTCCTCCTCACCAGCAACCTCATCCTCTTCCTCCTCATCATCTTTGGCCTCCCATTGAATGCCTTCTTTTTCCTGAGAGATGAGGCAGTAAACTGTCAATATGAATAGCACAGCTTCTGTACTAGAATGTATTTC
Source organism: Carassius auratus (assembly GCF_003368295.1). Lineage (NCBI taxonomy): Eukaryota > Metazoa > Chordata > Actinopteri > Cypriniformes > Cyprinidae > Carassius > Carassius auratus. Next base: position 187,143 of record NW_020528386.1, read on the forward strand.
TTTGCATGTGAACGCTTGTTGTGAAGCAGAGAGGGATTTCCTCACACAGTGGGGGCAGCTCCATTTGCCCTCAGGGGCTTTCTCCAGTTCTGGATCAAGACACACCAGGTGATATGCTCTGGGACAGGTGTCACATAGAATGATCTCTCCTCCCTGCTGACAAACCTCACAGTAGTCTTGATGGTCTGTCTCGTAGCCGTCTCCATCCTCTCCTGCTTTAACAATAGAGTTCTAAGTGAAACCTGAATACCAGTAATTTATGGAGCAGAAGTACTGTGCAATTTCAATACATTGTATTTCACAATTTTAACAATAATATTTCAATGTAATTAAACTTTGTATACATATATAGGTAGTGTATTTAACAACAACAACAATAAATTCACTTTTTCTTTTTTTCTGTCCTTTGCGGGTCGACTTCTTCTTGGGTGCCGCTGAAGTATCTGAGCGTACAGAGGCGCTGTGAATGCTGATGTCATCAAAGTCTGAAAAGTCATCCAGGAAATCCTCCTCACTCTGAGAAATAAGGCATTAAAACAGTTAAACCATTCCCTAAAATTAGGTCATACTCCTCAAACTGGCAGTTTATGCAAAAGGGACAAGTCTTCATCACGGAAAACAACTTCAGAAAGAACCTAATAAAACTGGGAGGAACCAGAACACTTGGGCAGAACATCTATACAGATGATCCATGAATTGTTCTGGGAGGTGGAAAAGCTAAACAATTCTTCAGTTCTCTCTCAGTTGAATAGCTAAGGGGAATCTTTCCATGTGATACAGGTTAAGCCCTAGAAAGATTTCAGCGAAAGCACATTCTCACCGAAGAGCCTTTTTTCCTTTTTCCACCCTGGCCTGCTTTCGATTTGGATTTCTTCGGTTTCCCTTTCTTTTTTGTTTCTTTCACTGGCTTGCTTTTTTTTTTAGCGCCAGGCCCTGCAATGCAGTCCAGATGACATAAACAAAACAGAAACTTTTTTTTGAGATCTGAGAACAATAATGCATTCTTCAGACATACGTTTTGTTTAGCTTTTTTTTTTTTTTTTACACATATGCGCACTTAATAGTTTGATGTTAAAATACTTTACATAATATTCAGGGTCAACTATAAATAAGGTATTCATAGGATAAAATTACACAGTTCACTTTTAAGTTTCTAAGTAACACTAAAGCAATCGTGTGAGTGAAAAACCAAACACATTTAAATTAAAAATTGCAGACAGCCAATCATTAATCATATTACATATGTAAACAACACTAACTGCTTTGGAAATCTGATCCTAGATATAAACCTCTATATAACCAACAAAAAGACTATCCAATTACCCTTTCCCTCTTTGGTTTTGGCTTTTTTGATTGGCCCAGATGGTGAGATCTGTTGGATACTTCTAATACAGATGGGCGGAGCCACATTGACAGTTTCCACGGCAGCGGCCACGGCAGCCGCTACAGCAGTTGCAGAGGTGCCTTTGAAAGGGTTGTTCGCGCTGAACTCTCTCCATTTCGCTCCGAGCACCGTCATCATTTTTGACATGGGGATCTTGGGGTTCTTCTTGGCAATGAGGGGCCTGTCCACAAAAAAAAAATAGCAAAGAAAAAAAAAACTATTGTTAGACAATTCAACTGAAATTTGTGTGGCAAATTTTATAAGAGGCCGTGCATTATTGGTGATTTTACCTCAAGTACTGGATGTTCTCAGGCATGATGAATCAGAAATCGGAAGTATATACTAAAAGAGTGTCTATCAAATTAAATATTATGCTGGTTACAGTAGACATGCATGGTGTGGGTCTGACAGTACATCTTGTTTCAATGCCTATTATTAGAAAACCTGTCATCATAATGGCATTACTTCATACAGGCATTAGCATTTGCCAGAAGGAATATTTTAAAATAGGTTTTGGCATTAGAATGTCGTCCATGCAGAAGGAAAACTGCAATCCTACCTAAGAAACTGGCTGAAGGCTTTGTAGTTGGTGATGGTTTTATAGTCGTCCTCTGAGAAGGCATACTGCACATCTTCGAGACCCCACTCTTGCATCAGCTGACTGGATGACTTTGGTTCCTGGTGTCACATGATAAACTGTTATCCATTTATTCTCATGGCAAATAGAGCACAATAGAGCATTTCTAAGTGAGAACCTTCATGTTTCCATCATCATCATCGTCGTCGTCTTCATCATCGTCTTTCTTTCGCTGTTTAGTTTTCCTCTCCTTCTTCTCTTTGGGCTTCTTCTTTTTCTTCTTCAGGGTGCTGTAGGTGCTACTCTCACTTCCTGACCTGTGACCATGATCCTCTCTGTCTGACATGTCATCTAGCCCACTAGGAAGCCCCTGTGAGTACAGGTGGAGACATTACAGGAAAAGAGGAGGAAAACTTAAATGAAAATAAATGGGAGAAATTGTAATGCTCAATATGGCAGCTGTAGGAATGATAGTTAAGCCTTTCAGAAAAGAGCCAATCTGATTTTTGGTGGAATATGGACATACACATTAGCTGGACCCAACTACAACATACATTTCAGTTTTTAGTGTGATTTTAGCATTATTTGATTTGATTTTTGATAGATTTTTGATTTGAAATTATTTATGATACCACTATTGTCAGATTACTGCTGATTTGATGTTATTGAAACTTTATCTTAACAAGCAGTTTTTCTAATTTTCCCGACCTGTGACCATGTGTTTCACATTTTTAATCATAATAATAACCAAAACCGATGTTACATAATACAATTTATTTATATAGCAAAGCATCTGTCAATCGAGCTAAAACCAAGATTGCGATACAGCTTAGTACGCTTAGCGAACCACAGAATAGTGCATCTGAAGTCTGATGCACTGCATGTTTCACAGAAAATCGTGCCTCTGCAAAAAAAAATATGACTTTAGTACTTGTACGAGGCATTAAACGGAGATCCTTCTAATTGGTAAAGACCCCGCATCCACAGACTTTGATAAGAAACAGGCTTGTACTATGACGTAACTATTGATAAACGTTAAATCAACTCCACATTTTCAGTAGAGGAAAAAAACAGATCATTATGCCACTATTATTAGTAACATCTGGAAGCAGAGAAACCAGTAAAATGATCATACTGCTAAGGAACACGCGTTTCAGTGAGTGATATAACTGTGTGTGTGTGTGTGCTTGGAGAAAGCCTGTTGCTGTGCTGCAGCTGTGCACTGGCTGGCAGACGTCTCCCCGGCGCAGGGCCGGCCGGCACTGCCGCAGAGCACACAAGCTCCACCAGCAGCCGTTCTGAGTTGCCATGGAAACCTAACTGTGCAGTGTTGGGAGTGGGGTGGGGGGGTGTAATGAGAGCTCTCTCACTGCAGCAGCCAATGGAACAGCGCCATCCAATCAGATGCGTTTGCATAACGAGCTTGTTATGAAGAGTCCCCATGGTTGCAGTGCCTGTGTTATTGGGCCCGTCTAGACAAATCTCAATCACGTACATGGGGGAGGGAGAAAGTGAGAGAGGAAGGAGAGAGAGAGAGAGAGAAAAAGGAGGGGTGCTCATGCAAAAGGCAAAGACTAGAACCACTAAAGAGCTTAACAGCTGGAGCTAAAAGGTCTCCCAAAATCCAAGCCACAGTTTTCTGACAATGTACAAAAAATTTCAATGTACATAATGTGTCACAAAGAGGTATTCAGGATGACACCATCCTGCAGTTCTTCCCTATAGAAAATGTAGTATTTAAAGGGGGCATTTGTCTAAAATTCAAAAAATTCTGTCATCATTTACTCACCTTCATGTTGTCTGAAACCTGTTTGAGTTTCTTCAGTGGAACATGAAAAAGAAATTATCGACTTTTCAGAAATAATATTTAATTGGTTCTTTTGTCTTGTGACTATTCACAACACATTTAAATGTTAAATCTAATTGAATGCTAATTAGTTTTGTGACCTAAGGTGGATGGGAAGACTTTCAACAAATTATTACAATTTCAGGATTTTCCACACGCTTAGTTACTGTAATGCTTTACCAGTTGGAAAATAGCAAATGAGTTAAATGAATAAAATAAATAAAGAGTTTATTAATTAATCTGTATTATTTTCCTTGAAAAATATCTAAACATAAAACAACATATTTTCAGAGTAATAACTTATTATAAGTAATATCTTAGTAATTAGCAATATTACATAATTAATGTCATATTATGCATGTTTTAACAGAAAATATCTTCAATTGAGTATCTAAAAATTAAGCTTTTTATCATGCCTTTTGTTAATTAAGATCACCTTAGTTATTGTTAGTTAATGCATTAACTAACAATGCATTTGTAACTATGATTAATAAATGCTTTAGAAGTATTTCTATTGTTAATTTAACAGAACTTAATTTAAAATGTTACCTTTTTTCTTCTAAATCTAAAACTAACCAAATTTATTCATGTTTATGCTTCTACTATTAACATTTCAATATATTTTGACTGACATTTCTAGAAAACATTACAACTTTATAAAATTTTACATTTTAAGAGTTTTTTTTCTTTCTTTTTTGCAGTGTAAATCTATGATACTTCTTTTGTCATGTTTGGAGCTTATAACAGCCCCGGTTAACTCATTCACTTTTTTGTAGTATGGAGTAGAAAAAAGCAGTGTGAACACTCTGTTGGTCATTTGGGTTTGGAAGGACATAAGAGTAAGAAAATGATGAAAGTATGCCTTTAAATACTGCATTTTCTGTGGAAAAAGAACTGCATTATAGTGTCAGACATCTTTGGGATCTTCTTCCCCAAAAACATCCTCATCTTCAACACACCAGACAGGGAAAAAATGCTCTTCCGCACAACTGAAATGTCACTTATCATTGTTTACATCTGACAAAGCATCAATTCTCACTCTCCCGTTACTATCCCCAGACTCTCCACAGTCTATCAGGCTCCGGCGCAGGTGGCCGGCTTTGGCGAGCTGAGCTGTTAGACTTGCGGACAGCAGAAGGGCAGGCAGCGTTTTGACCTGCATTGATTTGAGCCTGTGTCTGACACGGCACTGCAGGGCGAGCATGACTGACGCCAAACAGGGCTCTTAGCTGCTGAGGGGAGACCTCTCTGCCCTCTCCACGGCACATTTACCACTGCTGAGAAGAAGGGAGGGTTGAGAGAAAGACTGAATCTGTCCAAGGAGGCAGATAAAGCGAGGGAGGACTAGGGAGGAGAAAAAAGAGGAATCCCTCTCATTATCTCAATGGTAAATACAGTCAGCTGGGGGGACGGTGACTGACTGACCTGTCAAATGTTTTATCTCTCGCCAAGGCGCAGAGAACGATAGCTTACTAGAAAAATGTTAAATAATACATCAAAATACACAGGTCAGGCAAGGTTTTTCATACTGATCATTCAACCTGAACTTTCATATGAGTGCTGTGATGTAATGTAGGCTGAAGGAAGATCAGGTCGCTACTTCTTGTATGAATGGTATTTTTGTATTTTTTTAATAGGACAGTCCCTGTTTTCTGTGGAGCACAGAAGAAGGTATTATAAAACATGCATTTATTAAAAATTAAGTGTTTTTTATTCATGCAATGAAAATCAATGGTGTTTATTGTTGTTTGGACCCCACGTATGGACAGTTGTACAACATTGTAAGTTTCAACCATGATAAGTTGAGCGAAAAAGTAGTTTTAGACCATTCTGAACTGAACTGAACTTAACCTACCCAGGTTTTCACATCGGAAATGTGGTCACCTCACGGGTGACACATTTACAGTAACTGATCAAGACACTCAAAAACCAAAACCTCTAGGATGCTATAAATACTAGAAATGCTGATTTAGCCAAATAACATGACGATAACTTGCATTCTGGTGATGTCATAACAACATCTGTTTCATCCATGCTTCAGTCAGTTAGATGGCAAATAAAACGTTACCTCCTTTTTCTTCTTTTTCTTAACTTTGGGCTCCTTCCCCTCCATCATCTTGCTGGGTTTCTTCTTCTTATGCTGTTTAACCGAATCATCCTCAGAGAAAAACCTCTCTAAGGGTGACAGGGGGACACTCCTCCGACGTACACCATCCTCATCCTCATCTGAGAAAAAACACAAGAGGTTCACACATATGAGATTCATGCATGCGTCACATCACCCTTATCTATTTAGCTGTCTGTCTGTCTGTGAAGGGTTTGCCTGTAAAGTGGAGGCTCCTACACTCCATTAGAGTAAAAGCTACAATTTTCTGAAAGGGGAGCGAAAGGAGAGGGGTGAGGTCTCTGCCACCTACTGAACTGTGAATCTCTCACTGTAAACAAAAAACTGCTGTCTGGCAGCACATATTCACTGTAGCACTTCAATGATGCCATGCTGTCAAAAAGCAGAAAAAAAAAGACATCAGGAAAGCATCGTCTGCAACCGGAGCACTACAGTGCAACTCCTGCCGCCTGTCTATAGTCAGCTCAGACGGTGGGCCATGAAATATGCAGTGCGCGTTGTTGAGTCAATCGGCTAAAGCCTTGTCCCGCAGCCCACCACGCCCCGTGGGAGCTGCCGGATGAGGGGTTTTCCCAGCCTCTTGGATGCTATCCTCGAAATCCACTTAACCTTCATTTAGCTGCCACTGTTTGAGGACTTCAGCTCCGGTGAGAGCAGCCCCTGCCTATAGGGCATTTTGGGTATTTACTCATGTAAAATACAGAGCTTCCCGTCTCTCTGTCAGCCGCTGGGTGGGTTTTTCTTATTTCAATCTTCTGCCGCACATAAACAGAGCAGTTGCCTGTGAGATGACGGATATTTAGGGCAGTGCGTCTGCAATGCATCTCACAGGGAGGCTCTTTCATGTCGGCAGAATATGTCTGCTGCCTGCCAGGCGCATCAAGCACACATCTCGTCTTCATTCATGTCTCACTTACAGTCGTGGTGATGCAACACAGCACTCTTGAAGCGAGGATATCTGGCAAAGATTTTACATTGTCAACTCACTTTTAAGCATTCTGGATTATGTCGTTGTGAAAATGCCTATTTTCATTCTCTATGTGCATACCAAGATGTTGGAGTACATATCTTTTTCAGTGTTAAGGCACGTTATCATATTTATTTGCACTCTGGTGAAGATGTATATTTTTTTATTCAATATATGCATACTAATCAGTTAAATTATATATATATTTTATTTATTTTTTTTCCAATGTTAAGACACTTTACAAAATTCCAATTGAATATGCAAAGAAAATAATGAATAATAAATCATCTGTAGCCTGATTTCCCCAAAACTGTAGCTTTATTCTTGCATCCCAGACAGTCACGTTTTGTGCCATGTTCCCGTGTAAACAGAGCCTCGGCCAGGAACCGCCAGGTGTTTAAAAGCTGTGCTGCTGGTAGCGGGCCTGAAAATGTCACGACTGCAGCCACACATTTGTGTGTCAGCTAAGCATGGACATTGGGGTAACTTTGACCTTGCAACAAGGGCTGGGTCAGTGCCGCACTCCATTAGAGATGGGATTCACGGCCGGTCTCGCTGTTAAGAAGAGGAACGTTTACAGGAAAACGCATTAGCTGTCTGACAGATTGCGTATGTTAATAGTGCCCCCACCGTTAATGTGATGAGACAGCATGGTTGGAACTCCCCCTCATTGAGACCTTCAAGTTTTATAGGCCGTATCTTTACTTTCTGAAGACTATATCCATTCTCTAAGTCCCAAGGCTCATTCACAAACCGTTGCTCTATTTTGCGATATAATGGCAAAAATTGCAAGTACACAAGCAAAGCAGTCTAAAATTAATGTCCTAATAACCTATAAAACAAGAACAAAGCCACTGCAATTGAGTTTAGATGCTATAATCATTTTATTCCAGCATGCATATTCTACACTGAAGAAATTTGTTGGTAAAATTAGCAAGTTGTGACACACACTCTGGAGTCTGATGCAGAGACTGATGACACATAGACATAAGTGTGTGATGCAACAATGATTTACAGGCATGCACAAACTCTAGCAAAGAGAAAGGGGTGTCAGCTTTCACAGTGCAGCTTCCAAAAATAGCCCCCACCAAACAAAGCTATGAACAGCTCATGATGATCTTTCAGCTTCAAAGATTATGACTATGTAAAAGAAAACCAGACTTTGAATGGAGGAAATAAAGAAGAGGGGAAAAAGCACTTATATGGCTTTGGATCAGCTTCACCCTAATGCATCCTAAGAACAACATAAACCTATGAAAGGGAAATGAAACGGCACTAATAAGAACGGGGCAGAACCTTTTTCTTTATGAGAAATATATATATATATATATCATTATTTACTCACCCTCACATCATTCAGAACTTGAATAGATTACTGTCTTCTGCAGAGCAACATTTTGAAAAATATTTTTATTCAATGAGGTCCAAAACAACATTTTCATTCCATGGGCAAAAAAGTCTGAGACATTTCTCAAAATATATATTTTTTTTTTGTGATCCACAGACAAATAAAAAGTTGTACAGGTTTCAAACAATGTGAGATTGAGTAAATAACAGAATTAAATCCATGGGTCAATTATCCATTGAATATGCTATGAATTTTGAGATTGCAAATATTTGGAACTGTGGGGAAAATCAATCTGGAGTCTTTCTGGAACCGCTCCATCCTTTGTTCCTGATGTGGCACACAAGTAATGTGGAGTGTGGACTAAAGTTGCAACAATTTAAAACTAACTGATTAAAATGTGCATATCTTAACAGAAGCGATGCACATCCATTAACCAAATCTGATTGAGGTGAAATAACATTAAAAACCATGCAATTATTGCGCTCGCCAAAGAATTCTTTACCATGTTTATTCTCTTAGCATTTGTATAAATCATCTGTTTGTCTGTTTATATCTGCGGTTAGAGCATGCTCACTTCATTGCTCCTGGCTGGGGGAGCAGTCATGTGTTATGCAGTGTTTGGATCCGGCAGTGAACAGTCCTGATTGCAAATCTCACTTCGCTGGCCTACAATACGAACTGCAATTCCAATGTACATCCTATTGCATGTTAGATTCACAATAATGAATTATATGCTTTATCGTTCTTAGCAGAGAAGCTAGAGATTAACTGGATTGATTGTATGGAAATTATTACGAGGTGGCTCGCAATTAAAAAACTCAACAGCTCATTTCACATATTAAAAATAGGCTACATTTATATTTATTAATCTCACTAAGACATTCATCAGCCATCTCATTATAATTTCAGTAAAGAAATCAGTGAAGGTGTTCTGGCCTGCAATGAAAGCAATCAGTGAATGGGACTAAACAGCAACCCAAAATCCTGGCCAGTCCTGCACTGCATAGATTTCTCATTTTTAGCACATGCGGGGGCTTACTGTCTACATGGAAAGAGCACGCTGGCTCATGAATTATTTCCCAATTATTAATTCTTCTGCATATTGCATACCATTTCAAACCATTTGCAGCCCACAGCAGCGTTCACCTCATCCAGATAAACGCCTCGTAAAAAAAAGAAGGTAAATACGCAATTGGGGTGCAAATGAGATACTCATGCTCAGGTCGGTCATGTGATTCATTCACGACTAATTCAGAGGCAGCCTAGATCCAGCAAGAAACTATAAATGTATTGATTTTATTGAATTGAGGGCCGTGAATGTATAAAAGGCATGTAGGCAGAACAAAGTCTAAACTGCACAGCTTCTCCATTACACCACTGAGAACCCTGCTCTCACAGCCAATGGCTTTTGAAATTAATCTGTCATATTAAAAAAAAAAGGGAAAATTAGATGCACGCCCCTTCACCAACACAGGAAGCATAAACAGAGTGAAACCATATAAGAATACAGTAGCCACCAGAAGCATAGTAACTGTGTTCAATCTGCCTGAGAAAGATATATTCAGCCTCAACATTAATTGCCATTTTTCATCAACTATTTTCTGTAAAGCAGCTGTCGCACAAAATAAGTTTCATACATTCATTTAAAATACACAAAGGCCCCTCTTTTGCCTAACACATGAGGGAAAAATTGACTGTGACAGAAAACAAATGATAAAATTGTAAACCTGCTAATCTACAATCACACACAAAATAAATAAAATTGCAATATAAATAATCAAAAGTAAAATAAAAATTACAAAATCTCATTTCATTTACAGACAAATACATTTTTGGGCTACTATAACAGTAAATATTTTTGAATTGACATTTTAAGTAAAAGGTATTCATATAATTGTATTTTAATTAACTTGTGATTGAAATCTACAGATTCAAGACAATTTTAACTATCAATTTCAGTATATTTTACAATGACAAACAGATTAATAATAAATCAAATATGTTTGTATATTAACATTTTACAATTTGATGACCTATAACATCGTAACTGTAATTTGTATAGTGAAGTTCTGACAGTCAGTTTCTACTGTAAGAAACTAAGAGGCTTTCTTGGCTAAAGTGTGGCCCCCTCAAACAGACCACAGAGGCAGTGGATCATTGTAGCTGATGTTTTCCTGTCACACGTGGCTCTATCAAGCACATACACTACTTTTACAAGACACTGTGACCAGAGAGTAGCACTATCACCATCAGCTCTTAATACCCCTCAGAGAAATGCCATAACACCTTTTTGGGAAACTGAAAATTTGTTTAGATCAGTTCTAAACCATGCATAAATCCCGACAGCTCTATTTTACATACTATTGTTACAAAGAGACTGCAGCATTGTCATGCACCAGACTTTATATTAAAATAATCCATAAGGTTTAGAAATCATTGTGCACAGTGGGTGCAATATCAGAGCAGCCCGACTGGAAGAAAAAAAAAAGAGAAAAAAAAAGACAGTGGGTGCATGCATAACTCATTTATATGCAAAGAAAAAAAAAAATGCGCCTGTAAAAACAAACAACCGGATGATGGAATATGAACAGAGAACGGTTTTATCTCAAAGAGAATCACAGACAGATGGTCTGCTCTTTAGTCGCGCTTTAGTGACTCAAATACAGTCGGACAGTGCGCCGTTATTTTTGGACGAGCAGTGTCCGGTTTAAGAACAGAAGCTACTGAGACTATAATAAATCGCACGCGCGTCAAGCTCCTTTTCCTCCGCATTCAACTAGGCGTAGCAGCGCAGTTGTGAAGGGCAGAACTCTCCCTCCCCTGTGACTCTTTACCCCCTCACCTGGCACGTCGTCCTCAAAATCCATATCGTCTTGCCCCTCATCTTCATTGCTTAGCGATCCGGGCATCTTTACCGCATAACAAGAAAATCACATTCGAGAAGCAGGAATAAAGTCCAGAAACTTAACCCTCTGAATGCCCAGATTTTCAGCTTCAGAGGAGACGTCCACTGAAGGTGAGGCTAATTTTCTTTTAATATGCTCTCAATAAAATAAAAGATGGCTGCCCTGTTTAAAAAAAAAAAACGTTTCTCCCTCTTCTCTCTATCCAAATCCTCCAGTCTGAAAATAAGAAAGAGACAAAAATGGAACACACATGCCCAGATTGTGACGTCTGGTCGGTTGCCATGGCAATCCATCCCATAGTTTTCCGACACAACTAGTTAGTGCTCCTCGCCTGGTCACCGGCTTAACTAGTAGTGAGAGCAGCGGCGGTCTCGCGCTGGCGTTGCCCTTTTCCCGCTGAAGTTCGAGGAATGTGAGGTTCTTCAGGGAGAAAGTTCCCTCACAGTCCCTTTCTGTCAGACGAGGGAAATGCATAAAAGGAGCAGGATTTTTTTTTTTTTTCATGAAAATATATATACATATATCAATTTAGATCGGATAAATTATATATCCGAGGTCACGGCTGAACGTACATCTTTGAAGACTGGGTTTAGAGATGTTTTAAAGGTAGAGTAAAAAAAAATAATAATTTACCCTCACCTAGTTCCAAAGCTGTTTTTATAGGGTCTATGTTCCAAACCTGTGCGGCGTGTGTCCCACGGAAGAAATAGCAGCAGTCTTCACTTAATCTTCTTGATATACACTGAAAGTAAATGGTGACAGATATTCTGCCTCATTTTGGGTGAACAAAAGCGTTACATATTAGGCCAGGATTCTTATTTAAACGAAATATGCTACTTTAGAAATTGGGTATAGTGCTGGAAACGTTTCTGCTGTAAATTTAATCTCTCCTCATTAAAAAAAAAAAAATCCAATCTAATTCTTTTCTCGTGACGCTTAACGTGATCAAAGCAGTCAAAGACATTTAAAATGATCTCCTGTACTCTTAAACCAACCCGGTTTTGCTGGTCTCCTGGTCTGGTCAAGTATGGTTCTGGAGACATTCAGCTGGTCCAAACAGATAAGCACTAGGAGACCAGCTAAATCCAGCCACCATTTAGAGCTGGTTTTAGATGCTCCAGCAGCATATCACCGATTAGATAAACTCTCTGAACCCTGTAAGTGCACAAACTTTGTTGCTATGGAAATTATTGGTCCTGTCTGACCGGTGATAGATGAATCCTTTATGCTTTAGTTGCTCTAAAAATAGAAAGAAATTGCACAATTATGAATCAAATGGATTTCTCTTTCCTCTCACAGCAAAAGACACAATGCTTCTAACATACTGAAATGAGCACACCAGAAACAAGGAAATGGACTTCTTTTGAAATTTTATTAAAATTTACAAAAGAGTGGGATGGATTTAATCTTCATCGTCCTCCTCCTCATCCTGGTTGATCTGGAAGTAGCGCAGTTCATAGCTCTCCTTGGTGTTCGCTACTACACGCAGCCAGTCACGCAGGTTGTTCTTCTTGAGGTACTTCTTGGTAAGATACTTCAGGTACCTGAAAACAACAAACGCTTAAGTTTGCCCCATATTGTTGAAACTGACATGACACAAGAGTTTAAACTGAGATGGTAATATGGTCATTAACATTGTAACCATATCTGAGATCAGTGGGGGCAAATACAGGGAATACTGCCAAGCTATAAAAAAGGTATGGGAAGGCTTCATATAAAATGTTTACATTTTGAAGTAATAAAACCAACTAATAATATAGATAGATTTAAGTAACTGCGTTGCACTCACAATTAGGCTTACTGGGTAAAATAAAAGACCCTAAAATTTTACCTTCTGTAACAATCACTATAGTTATTAAAAATCTTAATTGAATGAAAAATAAAGGCTCCAATTATAGGGTGTAAAATGAGTGCTAGTGAAATAGTGCTAGTGGTTCTAACAGCTTCTAAGGTCCTTACCAATTTGGCTTATCAGACAAGCTGTAGATGACATGCCACAACACTTTCTGAATAGAGTTTATGCAACATCACAAAACCAGTAACAGCTACTTGAATAGGTAATGCCTCTTAAAAGTCTTGCATGGGACTTCACATCAAATGTGGAGCAAGTCATTACACAAACATCACAGGAATGTGTAATAAATCCACTTTTTCAACAAGTCACATCTTCAGTAGATGAACTGGAAAAATACAAAATCATTTATAGGCCAAACAAACACCACATCAACTCTCAAAATGATTTGCTATGTCCAACAACCTAACAACTATAGAGATTACATGAAACTGAAAGCCACAGGATGGGTTGGAGAACATCCACTGAATGCAAACAGTGCACGCTCTTCTGTCTTAGCCGTGCTGTTTTAGTTCGAATCAAAGCATAAAAACATGTAGACTGACACAGAATAGCGTACACAGTTTGCATTCAGTGGATGTTCTCCAAAATGGCACCAAGGTGATGCAGAGAGAGACAGAGGAGTCATTATTTTTTGTTTTCTTCACTTACAAAAAGTACCCTTGTCGCTTCATACAATTCAGACTGAACCACTGATGGCAGATTGTTCTGGACCTTAACAGTGCAATTTACTTGACAGTCAATGGGTCAGTCACAATCCACCCAATTTTCAACCAAAATATCTTAAATTGTCTTACGAAGACCAACAAAGCTTCTCCGGGTCTGGAACGTGTTGGGGGTAAGTGATTAATGACTAAATTTTCATTTTGGGGTGGAGTAACCATTTAATACTACAATCTGTTCCAGTGAGCAGGAAGGCATTCAGCATCAAATGAAAGATTTTACTATATATAAATAGAAAATAAAACAATTTTGACAGTAAGATTTATATAGAGAGGAAACATCATAATGTTCATGGACAAATCTGTTCGATTTTGCTGACTAAATTTAAATACTAAAACTTTACGTCAACATGGCACAGAATTTCTCTAGGCAGCACTTATTGCACCTTTACAAATGAGTAAATGTCTTACATTACAATACAGCAGTTAATCAACAGCTAACATGCTATAAAGGAAGTGATGGGAATGGCACTATGCATAATGCAAGAAAAATAAGACCTCAAAAAATAAACTGCATTGGGAAATGATAATGGCAATAAACCGTATAAAGTGCACAATGTTTTGCTTTTCTGTTTTGTAAGGCATGTGCTAAATTTCTCAGTTCCATTATCTTTTCTTACTTTTAAATCACATTTTAATTTTAACTGATAGTGGCTGTCGCATTAAATTTTTTGCACAGCCCTATTAACCTAACTAAATATTCAATATTATAGCCACAGTAAAATAACAGCAATAAGCTAATAGTTAGCATCCCTCCGCAAGCATTTGGATCTCTAATCTAAGAATTACCTCTTAGAGAAGGGGACCTCAGATGACACTGTGATTTTGCTCTTGCTCCTTTCAATGGAGACCACGCCACCACCCAAGTTGCCAGATTTACCATTTACTTTGATGCGCTCCTGAAGGAACTGTTCCTGGATAGAGACACATGCAAACATGCCCATCAGATCATATAGAATAACCTTTTTTTTTTTTTTATAAGTTGCATATAAGTCTGCAAAAAAAATCATTACTCACATATTGAAGCAAGCAAAAAATACAGTTTTGCGTGTATAAAATTTTGAGAAAACACCCAAAATTGTCTGTTTGGGTCAGGTTAACCCGATTGGAGATTTCCAGTTTTGTGTGCTGTCCGCATCAGAGGATCAGTTTCTACTTACAAAGTTAGCAGCATCCATGATGCCATCCTCCACAGGATGGGTGCAGTCCAGGGTGAACTTCAGGACCTGCTTTTTCTTTTTCCCACCCTTGGTCACCAGCTTTTTCTGTAAGGCAAAAAAAGATACATATGGATTAAACCCGAAACTGTGTGTACATTAATTTAAGTGTATCATCTAAATTAATTAAAATAAATCTTCACTAAAAATATGTTTCTCCAATCATCAAAACGAGCTCTCGCAAATCTGGAATCTGACAGTGTGTGTGACAACGACCTACGTTTACACATATTTAAAAGCAATAAATAAATACATTTGAAAACGTTGGGGAAATTTGAAATTCAATCTAAAACGCAGCCATGTCGTTTTTAGCTTTGTGGTTTCGATTCTTTGATAGCAAGATTGATTTAAAAACAACATGACCCAAAATATGATTGGTCTTTATTTTCCATCTATAAAGCATTATCGCAAAACGCGCAGTATTTTTCTAGTTATTCTGCGTCGATTCTACGAGAAATGCTAACCAGCTAAACTGGTGGTTGCTACAACGTGGTTGCTCACGAGCAGGCCTCGCTCCAGACCTCCAGTAAACAAACGCTTTTAAAACCAACACTGATGCACATATCATTTCGTTAACCAGATTAATCAAAGTCTCCATGGTTCGGCTTTAATCTACACCAGTTTGTGCGCGCCTATAGAGACGTGACACATTGAATATGATCGTTTTTCAGGAACTTGCTCGTACTCACAATCGGAGCCATGGCCGACAGTTTGGCAGAAAGGGAGAGGGGAGGGCGCGCGTGCGCACTGAAAGCTCCCGTTATAATCTATTTCAGATGTAATCGATAGATCCGTTATGCGGAGATTGATTCGTACAATAACTGCATCATCGTAACCATTTCATTGTACAATATCATGTCTCGTCTAATTATCTTTTTAAGTAAAAATTAGATAAAGCTAAATTAATCAAGACTTAACCTATTTACAAAATCTCCTTTTCATGCAATCGACATCACTTATTCAGGTAGCCGATTGATTGTTTCATTTTTGAAATTACCCAGTTGTTCATTTGTAATATATTTCTAATATTAAAGAGAGTGAGAGTGACAGTTATATATATACATATATATATATGTATGTATGTATGTATGTATGTATGTATGTATGTCATTATTTACATTATTTACATTATATACTGTGCATGTTTGTATAATTTGTACACATAGTTTCTATTTATTTTATTTTATTTTATTTATTTTTGACTATGCCAGCCTCTATCCTCTCATCTGTCACCTGTGTCATGAGCAATACTGCCAACCATGTCTTCTGGACTGCCACATCTGTGCCAGTTGTCTGTGTGGCAGGGCCAATGAAAATCGCGTCAATTGCCCGCTCTGTGGGTAAATACAAAAATCACATATGGGGAGGTAAATGAACCCATACTGGTAAAAAAAAAAAAAAAAAAAAAAATACAGAGAGTGTACATGCATTCTTCTTGACTAATTTAAGCAACGTTTTTGTTCCATGTGTACATTTGTTGTGATTGAAAAGTAAAAAAAAAAAATAAATAAATAAATAAATGCTACTACAAGTTAAATACCGACAGTGTAGCTACTAAAAAAAGGACCTTTACCTCAAGGATTTTGGGGGTGGGGAAATGGAAATCATGACAGAAGTGTTCAATCAGAACCAGCCACAGTAAACTGAAGCCAAGTTCTTCCATGATGTTTACATTTGGGTCTCCACTTATTCTAGGTTTCTTCAAGCTGGATGTTGGGTTAATTCCAAAACGTATCTTATGCCAAACCTGGATTCCTGTAATCTTTCTTTGTATGACCCACCCATTACAGTTTGGTACATGACTGTCAAGCCTTCTGTTTTGAAGAGTTGTCCAAGGTTTGTCCATATGTTTAAGGAACATATGTTCTTCTCATTGTTTGATTCATTTCATCATTTTCAATTCATCTTTTTCATCAATCATTTCTTGGTCGTCACCAGAAATAAAAGGGCAGTTTCGTAGTGATGCGTAGTGTTTTGTGTTCCCCAAAGTACTTTTTTGTTAACAGTTATTAGAACTGTCAAATGTTATAGGTTCTTTATGGAGCCATCAATCAATGCTAATAAGGAGGTTTTGTTTTAAAGAGCGTTGAATTAAATTAAAGCTCAAATTCATGCAACATGCAGTCCTGTTCAGAGCAGCACAGTTGGCATAAGGACAGCTGCAGAACGACCCCAGTGTTCTGATTTTAGCACCATAACAAGCACTCCACATGGTGGGCTCTCTGATCACATCACAGCAGTGTCATTTGATAAAAACAAGCATCTTGTGAAAGGTGCATGGAGCATTGATTCCACAGCTCAATTACACACAATCCGGTGCATACCTATTGAATCTTGTTTAGAAGTGACTCAGAGATCTGCTTTTTTTATGTGCTTCTTTACAATTAAGACTATACTGAAACAAATTAGTATAGACGATATATTTACCAGGAAAAATAAATCACATTTTGGATAATCAGTTGAGTCATTTCCAAAATCTATCAACAGTCAGTTAGATAATACTGCAATTAATTATACAAAGTATAATGTAAAATTATTAAAATGTTTGTTCATCTTGCTATTAATACATTTTATAAAAAGATTTGGTCAGTAAGGTTATTTAATGTTTAAAAAAAAAAAAAAAAGTCAGCAGTCATGACTGTCACACGATCCTCCAGAAATCATTCTTAATTGCAGATTTAAAATTAAATTTTAATTTTATGCATTTAACAAACACTTTTATCCAAAGCGACTTACAGTGCATTCAGGCTAACAGTTTTGACCTAACATGTGTTCCCTGATTTGATGCTAAAGAAGTCATTTCATTATTATCAATGTTTATAACAGTTGTGCTGCTTTATATTTGTTTAATATAATGCTTGATATTGTTGTTTTTAAATAGAAATACACATTTCTTTAAATAGTACTAAATAGTACTGATTTTCTTTTTTTGAGAGAGTGTATTTAGCCATCCGACATTCTATTCTGTAGAGATCAGCATCATATTTATTCACCACTAAAAATGTAAACTTAAATTACTCTCTACTGTAAATCGTTTCCCACTATCCCATTAATGTCTGCCGATCCATCTACTGTAGAAAAAAACAATATGTTGTGTAGCTTGTTGTAACTCTAGCCACGTTTTGAGCACATTGTATCTAATGATACAGCAGCAAAGCTTTTCCTGCTATATTTATCCATTGTTGCCCACTGCAAACTTGCATTTGTGGTGTCTAAGTAGCCTGGCTTTACACGACCAGCATAATGGTGCCAGCAGTTTGTGGTTCAGTGGGGAAAAGCAGTCCATTACCACATCCTGACACAACGGAAATGCTGCAGTGTGCTTTTCCAAAATGTAGACCTTTTTTTATTCATTCAGAATGATTCTATTATATGGTAGGCTATTTGTTTGTAATGCGAGTGTGGCGGTGTAATTTTTCTCAGTTTAGTACGAGTGTGGGATCTTGCTTTGCCACTTAGAGTTGCAGATAATGAAGCTTTTGTACTTTGCAGCACCACACACTCCCTCATGCAGTGTAATCCAGGAATTCATCACTTTGATGCTATTACTGGCACTGTAAAGCTGATTATAATGAAAACAATATAAATCTTTTGATTGACGCAGGGGCAGGATGCACATAAAGTGGGGTCCAAAAGTCAAAAGAACACTTTGAACACGTGTTTTCCTTTTTTACATTTTTTTTTTTTTTTTGAGCTGAGTTGATCTGAAAATAAAGATTTATGAAAGTGTTCAAATTGTACAAATGTACTATAGGTAGCTATTATATGGAAATATGTCAGCATATTTACTAAGTATGAATGTATGTTTCTTGCAGATACCCCTCAGTTGTGAAGGGGACAAATGCACCCCCAGAGGCCCGTTTGCTTAAGTTCCTGGTGGATAATTCCACATACTGTACAGTGTACAGTGTGTTAACTGTGATGTGGAATGCAAAGCACAGGTGCCTGAACAATGCACTTCATATATTTTGAGGCATCAGCAGTAACAGGCTCTAAAAACTGCCAGGACCGAGCATATCAACAAGCTCATAGAAAAAAAAAAAAAAGTTTGTAATAAATTCATCATTAATGCTTTTTTTCTTTCTTCTAAAAGCACTTATAATAATATTAAGTGCGATATTTATCAGATCAAAATGAATGTTGATTTTTTTCACACTGTACATTATGCTGTGATGCCTGACTTTTAGCATTTAAAATGGTTTATTTTAGTTCATTTGATTTGACAAAATTGTATATCTATTATTAGTGGTTAACATTAAAATAATTATTCTTAATCATTATTATCAGTAATATTTAATTCCCATAATTATCCTCAGAACTCAGAACTCCCTAAAGGAATGCATTAAATAATGCATATATCATGAATGTGTGTAAAGTCCCAATAAATTCTTCCTCCGATGTTTTGCATTTTCCAGTGAAGAGCAATACATCATGTTTTCAACAGAAAAAGTCCATGCTGTGCAACAAGTGTTTTAGAGACATGCAAATGTAGGACTTTTCGATTTTTTCATAATAAAAGATCAAACTTCTAATGAAATTAATGTGATGGATATTTAACTTCACGATTTAGTGTAAATCGCAGCCACTGCATTGACATTGCGACAGGATATGGGCAGGTATGTGAAATACTGGATCAAGCTGTTATGGTACAGTAAGTAAAAAATCAGGCATAGTTCCAGAAACTACCAAATCATCATATAATCTGTAAAGCATTAACTGAAATATACTGTATATATGCCATCTCATGTTATACATTTTGCATTACAGAATGTTCACTCCATTCTGTACAGTGAATTTTACATTCATTATGAATATTAATGTACACTAGGAGTCAGAAAGGTTTTTCTTTTTCTTTTTTCTTTTTTGTTCTTTTTTACTCATGCAGCATAACTTGTTTTTTGACATTGATAATGATAAGAAATGTTTCTTGAGCAGCAAATCAGCATATTAGAATTTCAGAAGAAGCATGTGACACTTAAGCCTGGAGTAATGGATGCTGAAAATTCGGATTTGCATCACAGAAAAAAAAAAAGTCTTTTTGAGTATAAGAGACATTAAGATTCTTACCACAGTGTATGTGTATATTGAAGAATTTAAAGTCTGAACCTTAAGGGCCAACAGTGAATCTTGTACTAACCTGTTATGCACTTTAGGAGGTGAAGGAGCTGCAGCTGTCAGTGTGAGAGGCCATCATACTGATGAAGGCCATGCTGAGTAAAGTGCAGACAAAGAGGACGAAGAGGAGGAAAGTGCTATACTCTAGCTGTTAAACAGTATGCAGGTGAGGTAACACTCCAGAAGGGGGCACAATGAGACCACAGACCAACACAATAAACAGCTTTGTGAGTGATGTGAGAGATGAGAAGGTAATTTAATAAATAATAATAATAAAAAAAACTTTCTTATATTCTAGATTCATTGCACACAAACTGAAATATTTCAAGGTTTTTTGTTTTGTTTTGTTTTTGTTTTTATTCTGATGGTTACGACCTACAGTTTAGGAAAATTAAAAATGCAGTATCTCAACAAATTTGAATGTTCCATTTTGAGCTTGATTAGTGTGATTAATTTTGAGTATAAATACTGGATACCTCTCGGGCTAGTTTAGAACATGCAACCACAACTAAGGGACCACAACCTGGGCTTAAGTAATGCCTTCAGTGATGGCCTACATGCCACGCCGCATTGAAGGAGTAATTTGTGCAAGAGGATCCCTTAATCAAATATTGACTGCATAATTAAACTCTTGAACATCTCTGTTTTGTAAATCTTTTTTTTTTTTGATTGATCTTTGAGAAAGTATTCTATTTTTCTGAGATACTGAATTAAAAATGTTCCTAAGCTGTGAGCCATAACCATCAGAATTCAAACCAAACAAAAACAAAACTCTTGAAATATTTCAGTTTGTGTGCAATGAATCTAGAATATAAGAAAGTATGCTTTTTTAAATTGAATTACAAAAAATAAAGAACTTTTTCATGATATTCTAATTTCTTTTTGAGATTCACCTGTAGACCGTGTTGTCCAAAACACAGAATTGAACAATAAAGTAATTTGCATTGAACAGGCTAAATATGTGCTCAAATCATCACTGAAAATCGTTGGTTGAGGTTAAAAACAGTCTAAAAGTAAAATTACTTTCTTCCAAGGACAAACTCGCAGAAAGGAAAAAGGCCCCTTTAAAAGCTACTGAAAGGTAAATATTGTCCAAACAGATCAGGCAAGTCTAAATTGTCTGTCTGTGACAGTTTACTCACATTGGCAGAGAACAGAGTTGTGATGGTCTGTGTCAGAACAGCAGTTGCTTGGGTTGCGTTTCATTAGTCCAGTTATTTGTTGAGATTTTTTTTTTCTCTGTCCCCTTCCCATCATTGCCTGGAAGCTGGCTTGATGTCTTCCAGTAATTAAGCGGCAATCTAGGACTCGGCATGTACGTGTGTGTTTTTATATCAGGATCACGCAAGAGCAAACAAAGGACAAAATGATAAAATATGGATTATTTTGGGAAATATGCAGTGTTTTGTGTGTATGTGTGTGGAATCATTTATACATTGGTCCAGAGGGTTTTTTTCACTTACATTTCTGGCAGTCAGCATGAAGAGAAGGCCACCATCCTGCCCACTTAAAGGTATAGTTCATACACAACCCATTCTCACTCCAAAGGCGTCAAAAACCGAAGCATGGTCAAGCGCCCCTAGCGTCACTTTTATGACGCCAAATGTGCCTCTCGGCGTCGACTATCGAAGCACTACGACCTTCATTGCTTTCAGTGGGAAACTTTTGGCGTCAGAATTCGACACGAGGACAGGAGATGTTTATCGCTATGAAATCACGTTCAAGAAGTCTCATTCAGCACACATCGCGCGATACTTGCTATCAGTTCCACAGTTTGGGTGAGTAGTCGTATATACGCTCTTTTAATGCCTTTTATCAAATGTATTCTGTCTTCTTTATTAATCAGATTAGTGCCATATGTTTAATCGCTGTATTATATCGGTCATCCGCGGCTGTCTTTGAGTTTCATTGCGTTTAAATAAATGAACACAGCTGCTAATTAGTGTGATTCAACTCTATCTGTCACGTGACGTGCCATAGACCTTCGATTCCGTTTTATATTATTATTAATTTCAGGATCAATGATGTAAGTTGTATTTGTAGTAAAATCATGGTAATCACGACACAATAATAAATGAAATGTGAAGTTAAAACACAGTAAATGGGACATTAGTAACTGTAACTGTAGTTTTACTATGATATATTAATAATCAATACAACAATACAATAATCACCAAACCAGCTATGTTTGTATCACTGTAATGCTAGTGTTTTTATGTGCTTTTATATGACAGATATCACAGTAATCATGTGTTCTGTACCATGCTTTTAATACCTTTTAATGTGAATCCAAAAAAAAAAAAAAATCAAATTAAAAATAAATAATAAAACATGTATTTTTCCATCTTGCAGTTCATTCATATCAGTTTATATATATCAGTTATATATATATATATATATATATTTTTTATATATATATATATATATATATATATATATATATATATATATATATATATATATATATTTATTTTCATATATATATATATATATATATTTATTTTCATATATATATATATATATATATATATATATATATATATATATATATATATATATATATATATATATATTTTGCTCACAGATCATTATTAACATTCTGTATATAATTCAATTTTATTTTCTCTCCCCTTTTTTATTATTTATATTTTTAGCTGAAAAGACGTAAAGGCAGTCAGCCCAGTGGTGTTTCTGGAGAGGGATTCCTTCAGAAATGGAGAAGACAGAAAGCTGCGGAGGCAGATATTTGCAGCAGTAAGTCTGTGATAGTTTGTCTCTTTTATCAAAAATTCCTGCTGTTATAATTTGTACAGCATTTGTTGTTTCTTAAACTGTTGCACTGTCCAAATACCCACACTTGCCATCTTTTCACTTGACCACTTGATTACTTATTTGACGTCTTTCCTGTATTTGGCCTAGTGTTCGAGTGAGCATGATGACCACAAGTGTGTGTCAAACTTTTCATGACCTGATGACTGTGTTTCCCAATCCTGATCCTGGAGAACCCCAGCACTGCACGGTCTTGGTGTCTCTCTTATCTGCCTTGGAGTCTTCACTGATGAGCTGATGAGTTGAATCAGGTGTGTTTGATCAGGGAGACATCTCAAATGTGCAGTGTTGGGGTTCTCCAGGACCAGGATTGGGAGCCACTGCCTTATGGGACACTTATGTGTTTAAAGAGATTTTTAATATCTAATTATCAATATTTCACATACTGTACATTGGACAGCTTTCCATGACCTCTTGTGAGATCTCGGCAAAAAGTCTGACGATTTATTCCAAAACATGTATGATGGGATACACTAAGCTTTGTATAGCGCTCCGGAGCAGTATTGGAGAGGTTTAGTGTGTGTTAAGGACGCTGTGCTTTGGCATTTTTAAGACCGGGGACAGTCTTGTGCACACACTGTCATGTACACACACTCTCAAGTGGCCAAGACTGCAAGTGTGGGTATCTGGACAGGGTCAAAGTCTTAAAAATGATCCCTAAACACATCACAGTCTTAATAATCCAGTTTAACACTTGTATGATATTGTACAAGCCCCAGGACGGTCTCATCTGACACTATCAAAAGAATTCATATGACTATAGCTTGTTATTAATTACTTGCTTTCAATAATGGATTCATTTAACATTTAATTATACAGCATCTTTACAGAGGTGTAATGTACAAGCTGCACGTAATTAATAATATGTCCTTCCTTCTGTCTTACAGGATTTTTTCCAGATAATGCTGTTCTTCTTTTTCAGGTCTAAAATATCGAGCTCAACAGCTATTTTAAGAGCCAACCCTCACAAACCTTCCTAAAACCTAAAAGAGCTATTAATGAGTCTCAGCGAATCTTGCCATGATCAGCTCTTCCCAGGTACATTTGTTTAGAATATTTTTTAATCAACATTTACTCATCAAATGCTCTGGTCTGAATCTTACTTTAAATTAACTTAATTATGTTTAATGAGCAATATTAATTGCTCACAGAGTAAGTAGAGATTTTCTTGTTTCACAGAAGAGAAGGAAGACCAAGGAAATGATTTGCTCAGGATGAGGAATGAAGACGGCCATCTTGAGCTCAAACAAACAGAAGTCCTCTGGTATGTGTGTGTTGAAGCAATGTTATACAACATTTTATGATGATCTCTCACAGAACTGGTCATGTCAGCCTTGATTTCTTTTTTTACTATTACAATTACAGCATGTTAGCAAAGTGTGACTGGACATTTTTAATATTATGTTTTTAAAAACACACCACCTGTTTTAAGAGTAGACAAGTATCATGAAATTGGTTTAGTTGATATAAACACCAATTGACATTATTTCATTGTTTTGTAAATGTTATGTTATAAATTGTGAATTGATAGTTGATTGGTTTGAAGCCAGGCCTTACACTGCACAGACTAAAACACATTTGTGAGAGAAGTCAGGAACTTTGGAGAAAGATTCTAGAGGAAAAAAAACACATTTACTGCAACAACAGATGAATTCTAGAGTCTCTGAGAACTACACATGCTAATGTCTCATGAGCAAGACCTTTGCTTCAGTAACTTTTTTCTTAATTCTTGCAGAATTACATATTTATTGCAGTATTTTTATTTGTACAGATGATCTCATCAGCCAAATGAGGGGTTTTGACCAAGTGATGCTCTTGAAAGGAGAGAAAGAAGAGGATGTGCTAAATTCTCTTCAGAGAAAAAGCTTCTCAAAAGGTCTCAAAACAGCTTGAAGAATGGTAAGTGTACAGTACTACAAGGGTCATAGTTGCTCACCCTGCTAAAACCACACAGAACATAAGATGCGCTCTCTGTCCATTAAACAACTTCTTCTGCATTGTGTGTTTCACTTTGACCAGGTCTGGGATGTTAGGACTGAGAGATCCTCTGGCTGAGGACAAGCTACACCACATCAGTGCTGGACATCAACCACAAACTGTTTCCAGACACGAGAGAAGAAGAACACGATGGGGAGATGAAACCAGTTTAGATGTGATGATAAGGAATCATTATTTTCTGGAACAGTATCACATGTCTTATATGTATCACATGATCTGTATCACAGTTGACTGGATGGGACTGTGTGACTTTTAAGGACATTTCATCACTCATCCGTGGGAACTGATTTATATATGAGGTTAATGTATCTTTGATGATAATTATTTTCATTGAATCTTATTTGTCTTGATGCTACTTTATCACTTTATAGTCTATGCTTCAATAAAATGAAAATGGTGAATATTGTGTTCTGAAGATTCTTGGTAAATACATCATTTTACTAGGTAGGCTCATATGTGTTTATTTTAGACTTGGAAAAAACGACATATTAATTATTGGGATTATTTTTTTATTTAAGACATAAACATTTTTGATCGGATTAATAACATCTGGGACATCAGTACACCAGAAAGTATTTTTTTATATTTTAGTAACAAATATGCACATTTTTTGTGAAATACAGGGAGTTACAAGATTAATTATTCTGCATTACAAGATGGTGCCATGGGCTTTATTGTTACAAACACTTAAGGGATAACTGAGAATGTAGCAGGAATGATCAATGGGATCTTGTACTGCATTAAAACCAAGAGCATGCACATTACTGATGTCCAGCACCTGAGGAGCAAGATACGGGGGTGAGGAGGACATTTTTACACTGATTTCGGCTAATTAGTTATATATAATGCTAATATATATATATATATATATATATATATATATATATATATATATATATATATATATATATATAAATTAATATTCTTAGCACTGCATGAATTTGTCCTTGTGTAATAGTGAAGTATCACAATGTCTATACATTGTCCTTGATTACTGCTTTACAGTGGGGAATAGATAATGGCAAGTTGTTGCAGGTTCATCCATTATATTTCTTGCCATTTACTTCAAAAATCAAAGAAATAATCTATTATTTTCATTATTAAATCATTTCTTTCTAATTTTTCCATGTTTCATCAGATGGCTTCACAATGTCCTGTCTAAAGGTATAATAACCATGATGAATAGAATAGAAAACAGAGGACTGTGAAAACTGTCAGATATAAATGTGACTCAGCTCAGTTTGTTGTTCATGATGAGGAGAATACATATATGTAGGTTTTACTGCCCTGCTACCCCCAGGGGCCCAGTAGCACCCCCCGGAAGAGCCCAAAACTGTGCATTTCAAATGGCTGTAAATCAGAGTCCAATTAACATATCAAAGAGAAAATGGGCAGGATTATTACTTATGCTATGCTGATAAAATAATGTTGAGCTCAGTTTTCAGAAATAAGTGGAAAGCTGGCATAAAAGCATTTTAAATATTGCTCACTGTAAAATACCACATTTCAGCCTGCCTCTCAAATATATCACAGATGTTTGCACAATAAACATATTTAGATATCCAGTTTACCTTAAAATAAATAATTTATTTAGTTTCGTTAATAAAAAGTTTTAAACTACATTACCCACAAGCCTCCATCGTTCTATCTATAGAAAGGCAACACTAGGGGGCTGTTTTTTGTAGTTCATTGAAGTTATGCTTAGGGTCAGGATTAGGATCTCGCTTAAGATGTCATTTTTTCTCAAGATAGCAACACTTAATTGTTGACTTAATATATTACTAATGTGATGATAGGAGCAAAACATACTTTTTAACATGATGCGCTGTTTAATATGGGTTAAAAGATAGTCCAACCACAGACTGTCCTGAAAAGTCATAGCCAATGACATCTAAGCTGAGCAGCAGCGTCACACTTCCTTATCCATGTATGACAGATGTCTTTCGTTTTTCGGCTGAAGGGATAGATTCGGTTAACAATAGATTAAGCTTGCTACTTATTAGATTCTGTTTTATTAACGTCTTCACCTTCCTCCGTTGTTCAGCTTGACAAAAATTGGGCAATATTGATGTGCACATGCCCAGCAGTCGCAGTTGTATCCAACAGATAGATTCCTCTCATTAAATATAAGACACATTTTTAAGATTTGTATATTTTTTTTTTTTGACCAAAGACAAATATATTTACTAATCAAATGACGTGCTTCTAAAATTTACATTGTATATTACATTGTGTTTTAAAGTTAAAATTGTTCACATTTGTGTTTCTGTGATTTACCATTATCTACCATTTGAACCCTAGGAATAAAAACAGAAATTATAAATTAATGAATGAATGAATGAACAAATAAATACATAAAGCATAATAAACATGCATATTTTTGTAAGGATCTTCCATTATTTATTGATATGTCAAACTCATTTAAAGACAACATGCCCAAATTACTACACTGCATCCTCTGTCACCAAGCTCGTTTTTGCCACCATAAAGAATAAAAAGGCAGTTATGTTGTAAACATTAACTATTTTCAGTATGCAAATGAAAATGCTTTTATTAAAAAACAAAACAGTAAATACAGTATGTCTTTCAGAGAACACTGGAAAAAGATCAATTTTATTAAAAAAATTAAATTGACCAAAATGTTATACAACACAATGTAAATGTTTCAAACTCACAAAAAAACACCATGAAGACATGCATGCCAAGTGTGCAATATCATCTAA